>NC_135790.1:12265000-12565000 GCF_051106095.1 Pogona vitticeps
TTTGAAAGGCATTTTTTGAGAATCAATATTTCAGTTACTGCAGCCAGGATTCCTACAAAGTAAAAAAAAAAAGCAAGTGGGCCCAACCATTCTCTTTCAAGATAAGCAAGATTAGTGTTTTTGAATTTATTTGATTGGTTTTAAATCTGGGGATATTTAAAGTCACTTGTTTCTGGGGAAGGAGTGTTATAACGTTTTAATTTTAAAAAATCATAACTCAAAACACCCCCCAAATCTGGCACAGAGCAAGAAGAGACTAGTGCTGATTCATGTGAGGAATTCAAGGAAACCGGGACTTGTAGCCATACAAAGATGGAGTCTGTTAGGTTCTGTGTAAGATGAATTTAAAAGCAATTGAATGTTATGAGACTGTTTTGCAGAGTTGCTTTTCCTGGTACAGAGATAAGGATGCAAGGCCAGAAGGGCTCAGGAGAAGACCAAACAGCATACTGCTTAATTGGGAACAAAATAGGAGACCTGCAGATTTCATGTGAATTATGGGCAGAGAGCTGTGTTATACCCACTTGGATTTAATTGGTTAACAGCCTGGAAGAGTCATAAAGAAGGTGATCTAAGACATGTAGAAAAATGGTTGTTCATGTATGTGACAAATTAATGGTGAATGTTGTGGAATGTGAGAGAAAGAGGTTTATCTTTTTGGAGTAGAAGAGGGAGGAGAAGTAGCCCAGCTTCCAGATGTGAACTGGTACTCAGAGCAAAGATGATTACTTAGCATAGACCTAGTTGTTCTTATTTTACTTAGAAATAGCAGATTTCTTTAATCATTGTAGTAGCTGGATATGCCAAATGCTTGTGCCTTAAAGCTACAACTGTATTCTAATGAAACTACTTTATTTTCTTAATAAAACAAGTATAATTCTTAAGCAGAGGACTGGTCTCTTGAAACAGCACGGCTTACATCTAAACCCAGTGTGGATTTGAGAAGGTCACTAAGTTGCTACTGAAAATTGAGAGATCCCACCTGGCAAGGCTGTTGTGTATTTTAAGGAAGCACATAGTCAATGGCTTGTTGCTTTGGAAGCAAGCAAAGGTTACTTTTGGGATCAGGCTTGTCCATGGGGCTTGTACTATGCACTTCTGAGGCTTAAAAGACCTACTTCAGGCAATAAAGGTGTTAGTTTTGCACCCATAGTGACTCTCTGACCCACAATCATCACATCTTTCAGGAGAGGCGATTTTAACAAAGTCCAATTTCAAAGTTATAGTTTTTTGTTTGGGCTGCCCCCATATTAAGTGTTTCCTTGTAGAACAGTGATTCTTAACCTTTATTACTCATGTGTTTTTGAACTGCAACTCCCAGAAACCTCAGCCAGCAGAGCTGATGGTGAAGGCTTCTGGGAGTTGCAGTCCAAAAACATCTGAGTAACAAAGATTTAGAACCAGTGTTGTAGAATACTGATTAGTTCTGCCAGCACAATAACATTAGGGCCCAGCACAGAGCTCTGTTCAAGGACTTGCCCTGGGCCAAGAATTCAGTGCCTCTGTGTGATGAAGTGTATTTTCCTAATTAGAGATGGGTTATGTAGTCATGTTTTAACCATAGAGAAATCCATTTTGAGTCTGACACAGGCTAAATTCTGGAAAATTACTAGTAATTATTTTCAGCTTCATGTCGCCAACCTTATCGCTGCAGCTGGAGAGAAAAACACAGCAGAGTCAAAATATCTCTAACCTGAATTATAAACAATTCTTTGGTGTTGGTGGGAAAGTAGGGCGTACCCTATGCTAATTCTTTCCTTCGTGATTGGTCGAATATGTCAGGAAGGGGCAGGTTGGAGAAATTTACAAGAGGTTGGAAAAAGGAACTCGGAGAGAGAGAGAGGAGAAGAAGAGAGTTTTGGGTATCTGAAAACATGGCGTTGAATATCTTTGATCCAGCCGAAGGAACCTGATTTAACAATATGGACTGCGTAAGAATATCGTTTGTTTTCCTTAGTTTATAGTTTAGATTTTGTTTTGTTCAATAGTTAATTTTTATAGAAGGTGCTGAAACATTATGCTGTTGCTTAGAAATGAAACTGTAGAGAAATGTTTTCTTTGTTCACTTAAATAAACTCATGTTGTTTAATAATTGGCCTTTCTAGTCCTTTGAACAGAACAGTTTCCCTATAGATAATGAATTTGGCCTTACGTTACCAAAATTGAGTCATTGAACAGTAAAGATACGGTATTAAGTGGTTTCTTTTTAGTAAAATCGAAACAGACTTAAATGCAGGTTTTCCAAGAGTTCATGTCCCGGAACTGTGTTAGACTCAAGCAGTTCACTTCAGTCGGGAGTGAAGGAAGCCTGGATTTTCCTGTTTCGTGGTTTTTGCTCTCATTTATGAGACCAATAACTGACAGTAACTCCTAAATGTCCTGTTACCCTTTCCCCATGAAGCACTTAGTCCTCTTCCTGCATTCTCTTTAGCTGATGTATAGAATTGGTCTTGTTTCCCAGCTGCACTAAGGCTTGGCAGACAGATGGTCATGCTGGACAGACAATGCTGGAAAAAATACAGGTATGGAGAAGCCCCTCAGTCATGAGGTAAAGATGAGGGGGAAATGGCAGAACAACCTTTCATTGGCCAGCTGGGAAGGGACTAGCATGCCACAGGAAAAAGGAGGAGAAAGAAACCCAAAACTAAATCAATAAGCAGACTTCAAAATTTGTAAATATATCCTATCAAAACCATTCATTCTAAGCAAGATTTTTTTAAAATTAAAACTGATTTTTAAAAAAAAAACAAATGGAAAATACTCTCAGGGAAATAAACAGAACTACTGTCCTACTGCAGACACCCACTATACCATTAGCAAAATGCTACGTTGCTATTTCATGGGATGTGATTTTGTGGGTTTTTCCCCCCATCATTTATTTATTTATTTATTTATTTATTTATTTATTTATTTATTTATTTATTTATTTATTTATTTATTTATTTATTTATTTATTTATTTATTTATTTATATGCCGCCCTACTCTACCCAAAGGTCTCTGGGCAGCTTACAACAATTAAAATTCAATACAATAAAATACAGCTCTAAAATACCATAAACCATATTGTTGCAGGACATATGTCTTAAGTATCTAAGAAAAGGCAAGAAAGGGGAGTTTGGACACAGCAAAACTGCAATGTTACTCTCCTAAAAGTATTATCTGGAGTAAAATGCATTGTTATAAGGCAAAAAGAAGGGAGATTGTAAAAACACCCTTTGTTCTATAAAGTGAACATATTTGTGAACTCCAGTCTGTTCTTTGCTGTACAGAAAATTGGTGCACAGGGGGTGGGTAAATTCTTACATACATGAACAGATCAGGTGGAGGTGTCTGAATTAATATGGGAGAAGACAGAGTTGACCCCAAGGTGACCGCCTAGTTTGATAAAGACCAGAAACAGACTTTGCTCAAGCATGCGGTACTCTGTCTCCACAAGTGTTCCATATTCTCCTTCCCTTTCCATTGAATTCTTTAACATTATTCACATTGTGACTGAAGCAGAAGGGACAACTATTGTGTCCATTAGTAGGCTGGTGAGCAAGGAACTCTATTTCCCCCACTCTCCTTTCCTGTGAGAGATGGTGTCAAATGAACTAAAAGGGAGAAGGAACAGTAGCGATAAAGTGGGCCAACTCAGGAATGGAAGCACTGAAATTATCTTGGCCATTCTCCTGACTGAGAACTGCCAAGGAAGGAAGATGGTCCAGACCTAACAGCAGCGCACTGGGCCAAAAGTCAAGGACTCAAGAGGTTCTGGTAGGACTGCCATCATCTGTTTGAGCAGCAGACTGGGCAGGGGGCTTTGAAAAATCAATTTCCCTTTGCAGTTCAGCGTGGAATCAAGCAGCTGCAAAGAAGAAAACATAGTCCTTTGCAATTTCTGTGCCGCGGCTTTCTTACATCACAGACATTAGGGAAGGAATAAATGACCTTTTCTTGCTATAGCTTCTTGTGATCCTGTCAGTGTAAAGGGCAAGGGGAAAGAAAATCCAACAGAGGACCACTTCAGCTGGGCTGCACGATCCCTTTAATATTTTCATACTTGCAATTTATGGTCAGACTTCAGCGCCTTCTTTAGGTTAAACAGATTTGGGAATGCAAAAGTGCAAAACAGAATACATGAAAAACACATTTGTTAAAATACATTAGTTATTCAGATAGTGAACTAAAAATGCAATCATATGAGCCTATATGTTCTTTTAAACAAGGAGAATCCTCATTGTCTGGGGTTTTGTGTGTGTGTTTGTGTATGTGTGTGTGTGTGTGTGTGTGTGTGTGTTTTGGCACAAGGATTTTATTTAAAAAATACTTAAGATGTTTATGGGGAGCTACAGATTTGATGTCCATGCAGATCCTTAATACCTCTGCACCTCTAATACACGGATTTACTAAAGCCTCAAAGGACATGGTATTTAGCACAGACTGACAATAAAGAAAACAGCAGGAGTGGTCAGCGATAAACCATGCATGCTGATTTGTTATGTGGCTTATAAAGAGTACAAAGAATTACAGTGTATGTAATGGATAAAAATTATTTTGTTGCCTGAAATAAAAAGTTGTGATTCACATGACTGCAGCATAAGTCCACATTTTTTCAAAAGCATCTCTAGCATCTCATGCTAGACTGATACTCTGTATCACATTTTTTCTTCTTCTATTGTTGTGTATTAGATGCCAGTAATTGCAGCAGGCAAAGTTTAAAGCCAGAAGTAGGCAGAGCCTGAACCACTCCTTGCTTCCAATCCCCTCCCCCCTCCCTGTTTCTTGCTGGTCAGCAGACTGCTAAGAAATGTAAAGAGCACTTGCAAAGAAGACTGGGAGGCACCTACATTTCGGCTGAGAGTTGCCAATGGCTTTAGGACTGCAACGTTCTCTGTGCAACGTGGGACTCTTTCCTGCTGATAAGGAAGGGAGGCAATTCTGCAAAAGTGCCCTGTTTTTCTGGGCATGCCGGGGGATTTTAAAAAAGGTACTGTGATGGTTAAAAAAAATAGAAAACTCCCAGATTGTTTCCTGTGAAATGACAGCTCAGTTCTACTTACAAGGAAAATTATGGTCACACATGGTTTAATATTGTCAGCTGGCAAAGACATCACACACTCAACTGACAGGCCTTTTGAGTCACAGGGCTTCGTCTGTGCACAAAAAAACAGACATAATTCCAAAACTGCATGAGGAGTATGAAATGAAATGTGCTTTAATTCTCCTGCAAGAGATTATGGGATGGCTAAACCATTCCGATATGCTTCAAAGGCCGAGTAAGCTATTCTGAACACTTTTTTTTCTTTTAGATTTCTGTAGTGATACTGCCTATGTTTCATTTCAGTGCAACTTGCAATCATAATTGGGTTGCCAAGATAACATCCTTACAAGTGTGATACGGTAAGACAATGTCAAAAAGAAAATAAAAATTAAAAAGAGAAAGTGATGCCTGTGCTGTTTAAACAGAGATGACTTTCTGATATCACGCTGTAGCAAATAATGCCATTGTGAGTGTGGGAAGACAACTGCTCAATGTCAGGGTATAAGGGGAGCGGTGTTAACACATCTCTCTGTGACAGTATGATTCGCAGACAACATCTCAACAGTGTCAAGGGGATGCTGATGTGAGTTGCATTGCGGATTTCAAATCAAAGCATGCCACTGGAATCTCTAACTCCTGCCTCATCTTCCAAGCTTTGTTAAACATTCCTTAGTGTCTGCAGAAACAATACTAGGACACAGTTACATGCTTCCCATTGCACTGAACAATGACAAGCTCTAGGCTTAGTGACATCAGAGTATGTTTCCTTTGGATAATAAGCTTCTAGGGACTTGTAGCTGCCTAGAGTGGTCTTAACTGACCAGATAGGCAGGATATAAATAAAATAAAAATAAATAAATAAATAAATAAATAAATAAATAAATAAATGTCCATAACTCTAGCTTTTGAAAAAAAATGTAGAAAAAAAATAACAGATCCTGGATCTCGAGAAATACTGCACCTTCAGCCAGCTCAAAGTACTTTTTCTCTCTTTCTCCCTCTGAACCCCATCTTTCTTCAGATACAATCCTCCAAACACTTCTCTGATAATCAAAGTAGGCATTGTGGAAAATTTGCATTCCTAACGATTAGTCCATTTTCACAGAGTTTGACCATTAGACCATCCTTATATTGCAGTGGATGACGTATCTATCCAGGAAATGTGCTTCCCACTGAACTTTGATTGCGAAATTATTGATGGTAATATAAATGGTGTATCAATAGGTTTTTAAGTCTGTCTCTGTTGGAATAATGGCAATCTTGCATGCATGTTTATCAGTGGAAGGGGTGGGTGGGTTACAGCCTAAAGTGACTGTTCTTTGCCAGTATGTTCTTTTCACTAGCACCAGAGCAGGAGTTGCTTGAAGGAACAAGGAAGAATACACATGTTTCTTTGAAGTCAAGTAAGAACGAAGTCCTAGATACATTTACCAACCGAGAGAGGAGACCCACACTATAACAGAAACAGCTGCAATTATATAGTCTTTGAAACCTTTAATACAAAGGTGATAAGGAGCTTCTCATCCTCCAGGGGAACAGCAGCTCCTCTCCTGCTTTCTCAACTGAAATCTTGGATCACAGCCCCTTCCTAAATTATCCCCATCATCTGTTGGGGTTAGACAAACATGGAGGTTCTCTCCATGTCATGAGAGTCCATTTTACCTTTTTTCCTGTGACTGTAACTGCAGATTGATAACTGAGAGTAAAGACATTACTTTTTAATTAAAGGTACACCTAAAGTGACATTTTGCCACAGGAAGAGCTAGTTTTGTGTGCAGCCAGAGAGGGAGATGAGACTGGGCTAATTTCTCAACTTTCTTTTTTTTTTTTTTGACATTGTGTTTTACTAACAAAAAGGAATAACCAATAGAAGAGAAGAGAACAAAACAGAACAGAAAACCAATAGTCTCTTGACAGTACTGCAGCAGGATTTCTTTTAGATCAAGCAAGGCAAAAAGGAGGCAAATCTAGAATACACACCATCTATATGAGGGGATTGGTGATTCATTCAACCTTGAAATAATCTTGTTTCCACATTCTCCTTTCCCCCTTTTTACAAGCTACACTGGAGAAACCAATTTGTGAAACCAATTTCCATTATGATCATTCCTGGAGATTCCTTGTTTGACAGTACAAAAAAATCTTAGACATGTATAAAATAAAATAAAGAAATGCTTGGTTTTATTTCTGACTGAAAATTCTAATATGGGAAATGGATTTAACCTCTAAAGTATTCCTGATTTCCTAAAACTAAGATCCATTGTTTTATTTCTTTAACAAAAAAAAATGGAGAAACAATTCTGATAAGAAACACATGACACCATTTGACAATAATGAAATAATCTCTTTTTTAAGAGATGTGAACATGTGAAGCTGGACAAAGAACCCCAGAGCTATTACAGATGAAAAATATGGATAGTTTGCTAGACAGACAACATTTGTTTCATAATATAGCACAAAACCTTGAACTTCCAAAATATGATTCTTATCAAAACTCAGTTATTCTTTGAAATCCACTCTGAAATTTCTGAATGAATTTCTCAAATGAAAGTATAACACACTGTTAGAGATGAGCACAAACTGCCAGTCCAGTGGTTTGAGCTGTTTCGCTGTTGGCCCAAAAGGTGTGCCCCAGTTCCAAAGTTGTTCCCAGCCCTGCCTCCTCTGGTGGGCACCCTCCTGGAGATAGCGCCCCGGCTTTCCCAGCCTGCCAGAGGAGGTGGGACTCAGAATGGTGTCAGAACCATGAAGCACCTGTTGGGCCAACAGCCAAACCGGCAGTTCATGCCTATCTCTACACACTGCATATATTAGATGAACATGTATATATTAGTGACAATAATACCATACATGAATTAAATTAGGAAGCTTCCCTGCAATAAATATTGATATTAGGAAAAAATGAAAAATATCAAATTAAGAGAAATCTATACAAAAAAAATGTAGATTTTCATGTAGCTCCATCTCACAATGAACGGAATTCAAGGCCAAAAACCTGTGAAAGTTTTTGAAGAACACAATTTAATACTGGAAAAATTAGAAAAATTATAAATGGAGTGACAGAAAGAACAATTGATCTTTCCACTCCATAAAAGCATTGTCAGAGAACACAGAGAAAGCTCAGGTGAGATTTGAGAAGAGCAGGGCTGCCAGATTCCCTCCCCCACAAACTAACTCAACAAGTGTTAGTTTGCTGTCCTCCAGCAGAGTGCTGTCCTCTGAAGATGCCGGCCACAGAGAAACGTTAGGAAGAACAACCTTCAGAACATGGCCAAAGAGCCCGAAAAACCCAGAACAACCATCAGATCCCGGCAGTGACTTCTTGTATGACCCTCTGAATTGCAGTTTTGAAAAGCAAGTATATATAATGATCAAAGAAATCCTACAAAAACTCTCTGGTTTGTAATGATAGGAAATTGTTTCTGTATCCTTGATTCAAAATACCAAGAAACGACCCATTCACAAAGAAACACCAAAGAAAGGGAAACCTGGGAAGATGGCTCCTTTTTTATTAGTTATCTGTTTCTCATCCAAACACAAAGCAATTGCAATGGCTGTTTTTCAACAAGTTCTCTAGGCATTTATTGGTTGGAGCACAAATCAATAGATCTGTCTTTCAGATTGACTGTGTGCACTCATGTTTGTCTCTTTAGAACTGGAATGTCTTTTTGATTATTCCTTTTTTATTTTACTACATACAAATAAAATAAGACATAATAACAAAAAACTTTAATTGCAAAAAAAATGAAAATAAATAAAAATAATTATACAAAAAATATTCACCCCCACTAGAACCATCTGGAGATATAACATTTTTTCCATCATTACAGAGGCCCATTCCTCTTCTCAAACTGCAGTGATTCTTGTGAAGGTACACAGCCCTTCCACTTTTAAACCATAAACTCAATTATTCCTGGATATCATTAAAGCTATTATTTTGCATCAATCCATGTTTTTAATCTTCATATTACCTGTTAATTTATCATTAATACAGTGGTGCCTTGCTAGACGATAATCCATTCCACTGAAATCGCTGTTTAGCGAAATCATTGACTAGCAAAAAGCATTTCCCCATTGGAATACATTGAAACCTGTTTAATGCGTTCCAATGGGGAAGAATCGTCGTTGTCTAGCAAAGATTGGCCATAAGAAAGCTGCTTTGCGAACCACCGATCAGCTGTTTAAATCGCTGCCTTGCGAAGCTTAGGTCCCGAAAACACCTCTTTGCGAGCGCAGAGGGAGCTGTCAAAATCGTTGTCTAGAGAAAATCGGTTTGCGAAGCAGGGACCAAACATTGTCCAGCGAAATTCCCCCGTAGGAATCACTGTTTTGCGAATCACTATAGTGACCACAAAAAGCCAATGTCTAGTGAAAAAACTGTCATGCGGGGTAATTGTCTAGTGAGGCACCACTGTATATTCGTTTGTTTAGTCGTTTAGTCATGTCTGACTCTTCGTGACCCCATGGACCACAGCACGCCAGGCCCTCCTATCTTCCACTGCCTCCCAGAGTTGGGTCAGATTCATGTTGGTTGCTTCAATGACCCTGTCCAACCATCTCGTCCTCTGTCATCCCCTTCTCCTCTTGCCTTCACACTTTCCCAACATTAAGGTCTTTTCCAGGGAGTCCTCTATTCTCATGAGATGGCCAAAGTATTGGAGCCTCAGCTTCAGGATCTGTCCTTCCAGTGAGCACTCAGGCTTGATTTCCTTTAGAATTGATAGGTTTGTTCTCCTTGCAGTCCAGGGGACTCTGAAGAGCCTCATCCAGCACCACAGTTCAAAGGCATCAGTTCTTCGGCGGTCAGCTTTCTTTATGGTCCAGCTCTCACTTACATACATCACTACAGGAAAAACCATAGCTTTCACTATTCGGACTTTTGTTGGCAAGGTGATATCTCTGCTTTTTAAGATGCAGTCATGGTTTGTCATCGCTTTCCTCCCAAGAAGCAGGTGTCTTTTAATTTCGTGGCTGCTGTCTCCATCTGCAGTGATTATGGAGCCCAAGAAAGTAAAATCTGTCACTGCCTCCATATCTTCCCCTTCTGTTTGCCAGGACATGATGGGACCAGTAGCCATGATCTTAGTTTTTTTGATGTTGAGTTTCAGACTGTTTTTTGCACTCTCCTCTTTCACCCTCATTACAAGGTTCTTTAGTTTTTCCTCACTTTCTGCCATCAGAGTGGTATCATCTGCATATCGGAGGTTGTTGATATTTCTTCAGGCAATCTTAATTCCGGCTTGGGATTCCTCCAGTCCAGCCTTCCGCATGATGTATTCTGCATATAAATTAAATAAGCCGGGGGACAATATACAGCCTTGTCGTACTCCTTTCCCAATTCTGAATCAATCAGTTGCTCCATATCCAGTTCTAACTGTTGCTTCCTGTCCCACATATAGGTTTCTCAGGAGATAGATAAGGTGGTCAGGCATGCCCATTTCTTTAAGGACTTGTTTGCCATAGTTTGCTGTGGTCCACACAGTCAAAGGCTTTTGCATAGTCAATGAAGCAGAAGTAGGTGTTTTTCTGGAACTCTCTGGCTTTCTCCATAATCTAGCGCATGTTAGCAATTTCATCTCGAGTTCCTCTGCCCCTTCAGAATCCCGCTTGTACTTCTGGGAGTTCTCGGTCCACATATTGCTGAAGCCTACCTTGTAGGATTTTGAGCATAACCTTGCTAGCGTGTGAAATGAGTGCAATTGTGCAATAGTTGGACCATTCTTTGGCCCTTCCCTTCTTTGGGATTGGGATGTAAATTGATCTTTTCCAGTCCTCTGGCCACTGTTGAGTTTTCCAAACTTGCTGACATATTGAATGTAGCACCTTAACAGCATCATCTTTTAAGATTTTAAATAGTTCAGCTGAAATGCCATCACCTCTACTGGCCTTGTTGTTAGCCAGGCTTTCTAACGCCCACTTGACTTCACTCTCCAGGATGTCTGGCTCTAGGTCAGCAACTACATTGTCTGGGTTGTCCGGGATATCCAAATCTTTCTGATATAATTCCTCTGTGTATTCTTGCCACCTCTTCTTGACGTCTTCTGCTTCTGTTAGGTCCCTTCCATTTTTGTCCTTTATCATGTCCATCCTTGCACAAAAGGTTCCTCTGATATCTCCAATTTTCCTGAACAGATCTCTGGTTTTTCCTTTTCTGTTATTTTCCTCTATTTCTTTGCATTGTTCATTTAAAAAGGCCCTCTTGTCTCTCCTTGCCAATCTTTGGAAGTCTGCATTCAATTTTCTGTAATTTTCCCTATCTCCCCTGCATTTTGTTTCCCTTCTCCTCTCTGCTATTTGTAAGGCTTCCATGGACAGCCACGTTGCTTTCTTGCATTTCCTTTTCTTTGGGATGGTTTTTGTTGCTTCCTCCTGTACAATGTTACGAGCCTCTATCCAAAGTTCTTCAGGCACTCTGTCCACCAAATCGAGTTCCTTAAATCTGTTCTTTACTTCCACTGTGTATTCATAAGGGATTTGGTTTAGATTATACCTGAGTAGCCCAGTGGTTTTTCCTACTCTCTTCAGTTTAAGCTTGAATTTTGCTATGAGAAGCTGATGATCAGAGCTACAATCAGCTCCAGGTCTTGTTTTTGCTGACTGTACAGAGCTTCTCCATCTTTGGCTGCAGAGAATATAATCAATCTGATTTCGATATTGCCCATCTGGTGATTTTCATGTGTAGAGTCGCCTCTTGTGTTGTTGGAAAAGAGTGTTTGTGATGACCAGCTTCTTCTCTTGGCAAAACTCTATTAGCCTTTGCCCTGCTTCGTTTTGAACTCCAAGGCCAAACTTCCCTGTTGTTCCTTTTACCTCTTGACTCCCTACTTTGGCATTCCAGTCCCCCAGAATGAGAAGAACATCTTTCTTTGGTGCCAGTTCTAGCAGGTGTTGTAAATCTTCATAAAATTGTTCAATTTCAGTCTCCTCAGCAATGGAGGTTGGTGCATAAACTTGGATTATTGTGATGTTGAAAGGTCTGCCTTGGATTCGTATTGACATCATTCTATCATTTTTGAGGTTGTATCCCATTACAGCTTTACCCACTCTTTTGTTGACTATGAGGGCTACTCCATTCTTTCTACGGGATTCTTGCCCACAATAGTAGACATGATAATCATCTGAGTTGAATTCACCCATTCCTGTCCATTTTAGTTCACTGACGCCCAGGATATCAATGTTTATTCTTGCCATCTCCTGTTTGACCACCTCCAGCTTCCCAAGGTTCATAGATCTTACATTCCAGGTTTCTATGCAATATTTTTCTTTGCAGCATTGGACTTTCCTTTCGCTTCCAGGCACATCCACAGCTGAGTGTCCTTTCGTTTTTGGCCCAACCACTTCATTAGCTCTGGAGCTACCTGTGCTTGTCCTCCGCTCTTCCTCAGTAGCATGTTGGACGCCTTCCGACCTGAGGGGCCCATCTTCCAGCGTCATATCTTTTAGCCTTTTGTTTCTGATCATGGGGTTTTCTTGGCAAAGATAATGGAGTGGAATTGCCGGTTCCTACTCCAGGTGGATTGCGTTTAGTCGGAACTCTCCACTATGACCTGTCCATCTTGGGTGGCCCTGCACGGCATAGCCCATAGCTTCTCTGAGTTGCTCAAGCCCCTTCGCCACGACAAGGCAGCAATCCATGAAGGGGCCACTGTATATTATAATATATTAAAAACCTATTGATACCATTCATCTAATTGAAAATCATGCTTAACTTTCCAATTCCTTGCTAGTATTAATCTTGTTGATGTTAATAAAACTGAAATTAATTCTTTCATTGCCCAATTCCATTGCTCCTTATCAAATATTGATAAAAGAACTATCTTAGGGCAAATCTCTATACTTAACTTAATTATTTCATTTATTTCCTTGACTAGCAACCTCCTGAATTTCAATATATCATCACATTGCCACCACAGAGGGAAATAAGTCCCTACTTCCCGACACCCTCTCCAACATAAATTAGAATATTTAGTATTGAAATAACTTAATTTCACCAGAGTTAAATGCCATTTCCAAACTGATTTATAAAAGTTTTCTTTTATCCTTATAGATATACACTGCCTAATATGGTGATTTCTTTAGCATAGCATGCACTTCTTTCCACTATTGCTACACGTCAGTTGAAGAGAAAAGATATAACCAACAATAGAGCTAATTTACATTGGTGCCATTGAGCATGATGTTAGAATGCAGAATATATTTTTGTTGAGTCAAGGTTCTGCAAATAGGCCTCCTCCTCATTATTAAGAGTGCTACCCAGTGAACCACCAGTCCAATTCAACGTGTTAGGACTAGTCTTCTCATCTCTAAATGGCTGAGGAGCAAGAGATTTTGAGGAACAAAGTCCTTTGTACTGATCGGCCTAAGGCTTAAGACCAGACAGGAAGGTTCTGTTTGTAATACCTGGAGTAGTATGTCTCGTGGGCTTATCACACATGCCAGTGTTTCTCAGTGGCAGTGTCCTTGGTACAGTATTTGGTTTTTTTTCCCCTCCCCTAATTTTTCAAGGAGAAGCAGGAAGAAAAGGATGAATCTTCAAAATTTAAATGAATAAATAAAACCATGTTTTGCTGTATTGGACAAAATTGAAAAAAAAAAACACCAGATTAGGTTTCCTTTCATATTTTAAATAAAATATAGAGGTTTCATACCATCTGAGGCCCAAAATCACATCTTAGTTTATGTGTAAATCTGACACTCTATTTCTCTAGTCAGTGATGCTTCTAGCCCTCAAGCAGACCATGAAGACAGCCTCTTTCCTCCAGCTATTGCTGTCCAACAACTGGCATGCTGAGGATCTTGACTCTGAAACATGTGCAGCATATAACCATTGTGATAATTAACTGCTCGTGAGAGACCCAAGTACTGCATGCACACCTGAGTAAACCAACCTCTGATATCAATGGCACCATTTCATTAGAATCTCTCCTGCTGCCTCCGGATCCTTGTGACATATCTCTCCTAATCCTTTTTATCAGATAGCTGGGTGGCAGGTAGAAAATTGTTCTGCCACTAGAAAAAAAATCCCTTGGCAATTTTCTGCAAGGAACCCCACCACTCGAATGTGCAATACATTGTGGAAATGAATCTCTAATATCACACACAGGAAATGCACATGGCAGTCATCAACCAGAAACCTATTCTAAAAACTAAAAGAATGTCAATAATGGATGGCTGATTTCTGTTAATGTGTATTAAGACAAGGTTCACAGTATTATGAAAGGCACTGCTGTATGAAATGTATAGTGTTTTTAAGAGTTTCCTTTTAAAATGCACTTTGTGCCCTCCAAACTTGCAATTATTCATTCATTATCTACATATACCTTTGTTCCCCAATAAGCTCTGTTCTAAATGGACTCCATTTAAATCACACGACACTTTGAAACACTGTTTGTGTTCCCACCTGGGAGACTGCTGGCAACAGCAGTCCTTGTGTAGAGTTGTGTGTTTGGGTCTCTTCCTCCCTCCCAAACATGCACATAAACCTGTTGGTAATATATACTAAACAGGGTGCATTCTACAGCGTACTCTGGTTGGGACGTGCTTCTGTCTATACCCATTTTCCCTTCAGCCCCCCCCCTTTACAACACTTCAGTCTCACTCCTTCTCTCTCACACACACATACACTCTGTCCTCCTGCCTGAGGACCCCGGGAAAGCATCTGGCTTCCCTTTCCCTCCTCCTTTGTTCAAAGGGGTGGAAGATTCTTGCAGGTGGAGCTCGCAAAAGGGATGTTTCATCCCCAGCTCCCATTTCCCTCTGCCTTCATGGCTACCAACCTGCCATCCTTCCCTATGTGTGTGTGTATGGGGGCACGGGAATGAAATAAATAAATTAAATAAATAAAACTGTGGAACGAGAATATCTGAAAAGCTGGCACAAACATTTCCTGGGATTCCCTCCGCCTGCTGATCAAGTCCTCCCCTTCTCTCCACCTCCCAGAGACCAGCAAAAGCATTCTTAAAGGAGAGCATTCTTAAAGTGGTTGGGAAGCAGCCAACCTTTTTCCTAACCACTTTCCAGCCCACCTTTCATCCCTCCCTCCTTCCTGCCTGCCACCTCCTCCCAAAACCTCTGCTGGTTACGCCAAGGTACAGTTTGCAGCAACAGGGGTGTACATATCCAGAAACGAATAAAATAAATCAAGTTTCACATGCGTACTATTTTAAACAACCCTCTAGCAGAACTGTATTTTAGCTTGTGTTGCACCCATAAAAACATTTCCCTGGTAAAGTTTGTTTGCATAATGGAGACACACATTTTAACTTTGATTCATTAGAAGGCTGAAACATTTTAAGTAACATTTACTTTGCCTGTGTAATCATGACCTTATACATATTTGAGGACAGACCCCAAAAAGCACTTGTTTTGTAAGTGGCCAGTATGAAGAGAAATTGTGGGGGAGGAGATTGTAAGTACAGTACATCTGAAAATGAAGAAACTAACTTCAGAAATGGAAGCTTAATCATAAATATCTCAGCAGTGATGCTCCTGGTATATTTCAAAGGAATAATTAGAGTTGATAATGATATGGAACAAGCTTGGAAGGGGGCTGAAAATATCACTCTCTTTCTGTGATCAGGAACAAATATGGATAAGGGTTTCCTCCCATGTTCCAGACGACAGTCTGGATCCAAATAAGAGCTAATATGTGTAATTAAAATTTTGTTTCTTGTCCCCTCTAAGTTTAGGGGAGGGACAAAGATTATGAAGTACCCACTTTTGTTACACAGACATAATCACTTCAACAGAATTACTTCCTAGCACTTATAGCCACTGTAAGATTTGAGAAGTGTTGAAGTGTAGGTTGGAGAATCTAGGTCTTTCCCCAATATTTTTTTACTACAACTTCCACCAAAATTCAATTAATTGAATTCCAGCAAAAGTTGGATAAGTTTTTAATTGATATGATGGACTGCAAAAAAGACAGATGAAGACAGAATCCTCACCAGAAACCAGAATGACAAAAACAGGGCTACTGTTTCTTTGGGCAAATCATGACAAGGCAATTATGTTCGAAAAGCTTAATATGGTAAGAAAGGAAGAAGACTGAACATAAGATTGACTCAACAAAGGAATCTACTACTCCATCAGAGCTGTTAAAGATGGGACCATATCAACATATCAAAGCAACCTGAGGGCATCTCTCTCTCTCTCTCTCTCTCTCTCTCTCTCTCTCTCTCTCTCTCTCTCTCTCTCTCTCTCTCTCTCTCTCTCTCTCTCTCACACACACACACACACACACACACACACACACACACACACACACACACACACACACACACACACACACACACTCTCTCTCTCTCTCTACAGTTGACAATGGTGGATGGAGCTTATGGGGATCTCACAATACAATTGCACCTCAACTTACGAACATTCCTACCTACAAACATTTAGACTTACGAACGAAAAAAAAATTGTGTTCTGTTTAAAAGGTGTTCTCCAGCCCTTTTTTTTAAGCTAAAAGGTCCTTGGTTTTGTTTAAAAGGTCTTGTGTTTAGAAGGTGCTTCCTCCCCTCCTCCCTCCTTTCCTGCCCTTTTTTTGACCTAAGTTCATCTTAGGTCAAAAGAAGAAAAAAGAAAAAAATTCTCCTTTTAGTGGTAGAGTACGGATTAACCAGCTTTGCCACCTAGAGTGGTCTGGTAGTCCAGATAGGCGGGATACAAATCAAATCAAATCAAATCAAATCAAATCAAATCAAATCAAATCAAATCAATCAATCAATAAATAAATAAATAAATAAATAAATAAATAAATAAATAGTTCCCATGGGAACTAATGCCTCTACTTGCGAATGGCACCTCTACATAAGAACCAAAAACAGCCAGAATGGATTAAATGGTTTTCAGTGCATTCCTATGGGGAATTTTGCTTCAACTTACAAACGTTTCGACGTACAAACACCGTTCTAATAGAGATTACGTTCGTAAATCGAGGTTCCACTGTATCTGTAGGGGCACAGATTCCCCATACCTGCCCTGTTCCCTCCAAAAAACAATGTTTGATCCAAACCAACAGAAGAAAAACGACACTGTATGTATGAAGTAAGGAAGGAGATATTCTTCCTTTGACCAGTTCTACTCTGGACAATTTTGGTAAGACAAAGCAACTAAGAATTAAAGTGATAATCAGAGAACAACCGTGAAAAGCTGATTTCACAATTAGGGAACCAGTGAGAATCTAAGGGCTTAATGATCCCCATGGCTGAATTTGCCAACCTGTGAAGAACAGGAAAGACAAAAATAATGGAGCTGCATGCGGTTTCCAAATGTCAAATTTCTTATTTAAAAAGGCCTCTTGTGAGCCTCTCTCCAAAATGTTCAGGGGAAGTAGACATGATCAAAAATAGTGCGATCAAAATATAGCAGGGTGTGGGTTTGTGTGTGTGTGTGTGTTTTGCTAATTAGATGTATTAAATATATATACAGTCATGTACACTTATTCCCATGTCTCTTTCCTCCACCCTCAGAGATATCACACATTTTAGTTTAGTTTACTTTTTTAAAGAGGGTGCACATAGACATCTAAAACTAAGCAATTTAAAGAAGGGAACATATGGAGATAAATTTCTATCAACATATACAGTTTTTAGAAATTCAGTATTGTCTAATTGGTATTGTCTAATACAAACCATCCCCTTCATGGATTGCTGCCTTGTCATGGCAAAGGGGCTTGAGTAATTCAGAGAAGCTATGGGCTGTGCCATGCAGGGACACCCAAGATGGACAAGTCATAGTGACTAAACGCAATCCACCTGGAGCAGGAACTGGCAAGCCACTCCAGTATCTTTGCCAAGAAAACTCCACAGACAGAAACAAAAGGCTAAAGATATGATGCTGGAAGATGAGCCCCTCAGGTCGGAAGGTGTCCAACAAGTTTCTGAGGATGAGCGGAGGACAAGTACAAGTAGTCCAGAGCTAATGAAGTGATTGGGTCAAAGCCAAAGTTGCTCAACTGCAGACACGCCTGGAAGTGAAAGGAAAGTCCAATGCGACAAAAACAAAACAAAACAAAAAAAAAACTGCAAAGGAACCTGGAATGTAAGATCTATGAACTTTGGTAAGCTGGATGTGATCAAACAGGAGATGGCAAGAAGAAACATTGACATCCTGGGTATCAGTAAACTAAAATGGATGCAAATGGGAGAATTCAGTTCAGACGATTATCATGTTTATTATCAATTATCTCCTGGCAAATAGAAAGGGAATACAGTAGTGCCTCGCTTAACGGGCGCCTCGTTTAACGACGAATCTGCATAGCGATGATTTTTTGTGATCATTTTTGCGATTGCATTGCGATGATTTAGATAGGAAAATATCGCTTTGCAATGACCGGTACCGTGTTTCGCATACCGATCATCGCATAGCGATGATTTTCCAACAGCTGATCAGCGGTTCCAAAATGGCCACCGGGTAAATAAAATGGCCGCCCGCTGTGTTTTTGCCCGGATTCCTCGCTTACCGGGCAGCAAAAATGGCCACCATATGGAGGATTTTTGCTTAAAGATGAGTTTTTTGCCCATAGGAACGCATTAAACGGGTTTTAATGCATTCGTATGGGCTTTTTATTTCCGCATAGCGACGCAATCGCTTTGCAGTGATTTTTGCTGCACGGATTATCGTCGCTATGCGGGGCATTACTGTATATGGAGGCAGTGAGAGATTTTACTTTCTTGGGTTCCATGATCATTGCAGATGGTGACAGCAGCCGCAAAATTAAAAGTCACCTGTTTCTTGGGAGGAAAGTGATGACAAACCTAGACAGCATCTTAAAAAGCAGAGACATCTCCTTGTCGACAAAAGTCTCCATAGTCAAAGCTATGTTTTTTCCAGTAGTGATGTATGGCAGTGAGAGCTGGACCAAAAAGCAGGCTGACTGCCGAAGAATTGATGCTTTTGAATTGTGATGCTGGAGGAGACTCTTGAGATGTCCCCTGGACTGCAAGGAGAACAAACCTATCCATTCTAAAGGAAATCAACCCTGAGTGCACACTGGAAGAACAGGTCCTGAAGCTGAGGCTCCAATACTTTGGCTATCTCATGAGAAGAGAAGACTCCCTGGTAAAGATCCTGATGTTGGGAAAGTGTGAAGACAAGAGGAGAAGGGGACGTCAAAGGACAAGATGGTTGGACAGTGTCACTGAAGCTACCAACATGAATTTGACCCAACTCTGGGAGGCAGTGGAAGATAGGAGGGCCTGGCATGCTCTGGTCAATGGGGTCACAAAGAGTTGGCCACGACTTAACGACTAAACAAAAACAATACAAACCTTTGAGTTATGCAATGGGCATCACCCAGTGGCCTGATCCAGATGGATTTGTATTGCTACCAACAGGAAATATAAAAAATGGTTAAATTAATTAAAAATGTATACAAGCATGCATCAAGACCAATTAAATGAGTGATTTAGCTCCTATATCACAATTAAAACAGCACATTTTAATGGGTGATAATTTTATTCTAACACAACTGAGAATATTTTTAAGGTTTTGGCTCTCAAAAGTTCTCAAAATTTCCAAATATTTTCATAAATAGGATGGGAAGAACTTGAGATTAGAAAAGAGAGAAAATAAAATAATATCTGTGCTATGTGCCATCTGTGATGAATTTGGTTATGAAAGCCAGAAAGTGATTTACTGATGGAATATGTGGTTATGAAGTTAGCCTAAAAGAATCCATTTTGGTCTCTGCGTGCTTGAAAGTGGAAAATTCCAAAAGCCAGTTTCTCTTCACAGCATGGCTTGGTTAAGTTGACCTGTTATCTTGTTACCTAGTAACAGTGGCCTGGTATAGGGAGAGCAGAGACATAACATTCCAGGAATTTGTAATGATAACAACTTGAGTCTCATGAGAAGTTGTGGTGGGACAAGTTACTTTTTTCCTTACCCCTGATTGGTTGTTAGCTGTGAAGAAGAAGGCGGTACTAAGTTGCAGAAGGAGAGAGAGAGAAGGAAGATGGATGCCGATTGAGAAGACACATAAAGGACTTATTTCTGTTTGATGGATTTTAGCTGAGGATTTTCCTTATGGGACAGATGGAACTTGGATTTTCCGGAAGTTTGGTATGTTCTTTATTGGACTATGGACAATGGGATTTATAGTATTATTTTAAAATGTAGATTTTTACTGAAATAGAAGGGGAGCTTGCCTTTCCCTGTTTTATTAGTTAGAAGTTTGTTATTTTTGTTTCTTTTAGAGGAGTCCAGTTTCTTACTTAACTGGATGAGATGGAAATGTGTATATATATGCCTTGCTTTGCATAACTTTATTCTATCAGAACTTTATTTTTCTAATAAAACAGGGATCAGGGAATTTTTTTACCTTTTACCCCCCAAAAAATTTATATACGCCGACATTACCCCTTTGATTCAAAAGAAAGGAAATCATACATTATTTGAATTAAAAATATTATTGAATCTACACAGGCTGTGTACTGAACTAGCAGGATGCACCAAATTTGATAAAGATGTGCACTATTTTTGCTGGAACACATTGCACTCCAGCCATGGTGTGGTATAGGGAGTAGTAAGGTGTCCAACGTGCCTAGCAAGTTCCATTAAATTTTTGATAGCTTGCAGAGGATCATTAGTGGCTGCCAGAGTGGTGCTAGCAATGACAGGCTTGCTAGAGACAGCCAACACAGAATTGGGGGGGGGGGGCTTTCCCTACCACTTTAATCATTCTATGTGTGGTGTGCGAAAAGGAACAAACCAGGCTAAAGGTCATATCACCCACCCTGCAGCCTGCTCATTACCCCCAGGATTTTCACTTTTACCCCATTTGGGGTAATTTACCCCGGTTCCCCGACCCATGTAATAAAACAAAATATGCTTAATATCTGGATTTTGGCTTCTTGAACAGAACACATGCTACAATTGGTTAATTGGTTTACTTACATTGTTATTCTTTACAAGGCCACAGAAAGTAACGCTACTTGGGGTCCAGAATATTCTTGGGTACTAGGAGATTTAGATTCCCTAGAACTCACATGTATATCTTGGTTCTCAAAGAAATCGGGTCAGACTTGGTGCATGAGTGAAAGGACGGCCCTAGGGTAAAATTATTGGATCCCGGTTTTGCCTGGTAAGAGGAGTCATTCACTCAGAATCCTCTCTGTCCCGTGCAGAACAGTTTCTTAGGAAATTGGCTTTGCCAACTTCCTACTTCTGATGACCCTAATAGGATTTTTCAAGGAATGAGAGATATTTGAGCTGTGGTTCTACCAGCACCAGAATCCAGTGAATTTCATGATTCAGTATGGCACTGAACCCTGGGTCTCCTGAGTCAACATCAGACACTATCCAGTATATTGACTCTGAAAGAAATTGAGGAAAATCAAAACTGACAGTTTATTCCAGCCAAGTTAATGGTATGGAATGTTTAGCTCTTATAAACCTGGCTTTGAATCTTCACATAGTCAACCCATGTTCTTAACTGCTTTTCCAGGATTATCAGCCTCCTTTTTAAAAGAGGAGACTTCTAATCTCTAGTTAGCTATCTGTCCAGTGGGTATAAATGAACCATTTCCTCCCACACATGGGACATGAAATATACTGTAAATGTTCCCCAATGCCTTTTCATACCCTAGTTAGTGCCAAAAGCTACAATATGTTTCTTTTCTGCAGGTGAAGGGATACATATAACCTCCCTGCTCTCGTCTTCCTCCAGCTGGATCACAAAGAGGAAACAACCTTTTGCACCCGTTTTTATTAGTCTCTTTGTTATCACATTCCAGCAATAAACCAGTCTTAAAATGTCTTAGGACAGTGACAGTCATAAGACCCATTAGACATGCATGGCCTATGGTTCCACATGGCACATTTTTGTGCACCCTGGAACCCAATGTCACAGCTTCTGCAAGGAGGAAAAAAGGGGGGGTCATGCCTTCAGAAACCTCTGGGAGATCCTCTGAAAGAAGTTCTAACACCCCTTTAACATACCCCATGTTTTAGCTCACAAAGACATTTTTCTTTTTTACAAAAGCAGGACCTTTCAGTAACTTCCTATTTTTCCAAATGGGGCCACTGTGTTTCCCTGAAAACAAGACAGGGTCTTATATTAATTTTTGCTCCTAAATACGCATTAGGGCTTATTTTCGGGGGATGTTTTATTTTACAGTCCTGTCATCTTCTGGTTGATGCCCAATCCTGCACAATAGTGGAGGGCAGGATTTCACTTAACTAGGGCTTATTTTTGGAGTAGGGACGTGGTGGTGCTGTGGGCTAAACCGCAGAAGCCTGTACTGCAGGGTCAGGAGACCAGCAGTTGTAAGATCGAATCCACACGACGGAGTGAGCGCCCGTTCGCTTGTCCCAGCTCCTGCCAACCTAGCGGTTCGAAAGCATGCAAATGCAAGTAGATAAATAGGGACCACGTCATTGGGAAGGTAACAGCGTTCCGTGTCTAAGTTGCACTGGCCATGTGACCACGGAAACTGTCTTCGGACAAAACGCTGGCTCTATGGCTTGGAAACGGGGATGAGCACCGCCCCCTAGAGTCAAAAATGACTGGGCAAAAATTGTCAAGGGGAACCTTTACCTTATATTACGAGCATCCTGAAAAATCACACTAAAGCATTTTCAGGTCTTATTTTCAGGGAAACAGTACGAAATGGCCACCAGAATTTCTGGTTACCTAGCCCAGACTGAGGAAAGGAAGCCAACTTTATAAATTCCAATTTGATGTTGGCCTATTTCAATAACACGTTAGTTGATTATCTTAATAGCATTATTCATTATTACTATGCAGCCAGGTTGCCACTATCATTGCTCAGAACAGAAGTTGTCATTACTGGCAGGCCAATACTTTGACTCACTCTAGTGGTCAATTCTAATATTGCACTTTGATTGTACTTGTAAAAATGAAATAAAAGCCTTCTTTGCCACTTAGCAGTGATATAAAATCCCCAAAAAGCTTCTGTATTTTAACATGCTTCTTAAAAACAACTTCTGAAAATAACTGGATGTTACACATTGTAACTAAGTAACTTGGATGTTACTTATTACACAAAAGTAGCTTTTTAACTTATTAGGTACAACATACATTAACCAAATGTAATTAGTTATAAGTAACTGTTAATTGTAACTGTTACTTCTAAATTCTGCAGACGACTGATAAAATGGAGGTGAAAGCCTAAAGTTTCCTCCCTGAAGAGAGGGGGTGGATAAACACAAGAGTTTTTCATGAATTGCCAACCTATAGCTCATCTTTATGAAAAAACAGGGCTACCGTCAACCCACGAGACTATGTAAAGTGTAATTCAGCTCTGACCTGAAACCTAAGTCTAGAATAATCAAGTGTCATCATACCCTCTACTGTTGTAATGTTGTGTATAGTAGAAATGACACATTTTACCTGCACTGTGTTTCCATCACAAGTTTAAATATTTCATTTATGTTTTCTGTTGTACTCCCTTCAGCAGTTTCATGTAAAATTTACACTTTGGGGAAATTAAAAGGACCATTTTGCATAAACCCAATTTATAATAGTTGCATCAGGGCAGAGACTTTATCTCCACCAATGAGGATTAATATGATCTTTAGAAAACACTAGTGGCTTTCCCTTGCCAGACGAGATGAATGTGTTATCCTATCGTAATCCCGTATGTATTCTAAATCTGTGTCTCATGTATGCATATTTATCAAAATGTTATATTGCACTTATTAAATATTAAATGGATTACAAACTTGAAGACTCCTTCATGAATTTATTTAACATCTCTGTTTAAAAAAAGAGTACATGGAATACATAAATCTCTTTGTGCTGTAAATTTACAAAAGGTTTCTTTCAGCAGCATTTCAAATAGGCAAAGCTGTAATGAAAAACCTTCTAGCATTCAATGTGCAAAGAATATGAACTTGGGGGCAGAGGGAGAGATCTGTCTCGAAAGGTATTATAGGGCAATACTGCTAGATGTCTGTGCACTGAGACATTTTTATGTGGATAGGCCTCTTGTGTTCAAATATTTATAAAGAGGGAGTCAAGGATGCTCTCACTGATCTGATATGTAACTGTAGGAAACTGAGTCCACCACCTACCCTTCAGACGTTGGTAACTCAGAATATTTATGAAAGGTTCAATTCGGGTTTGTTAAAATATAATACTATAACAACATGCCAACAGTACAATTTATGCTACCATAACAATAACT
Organism: Pogona vitticeps; assembly: GCF_051106095.1. NCBI lineage: Eukaryota > Metazoa > Chordata > Lepidosauria > Squamata > Agamidae > Pogona > Pogona vitticeps. The sequence continues at coordinate 12,289,176 of NC_135790.1, forward strand.
CTCAAATAGTGGGAGATGGTAAATACTTAGTTAGGCATCCTTCAGACTCGAAAGACTGTGGTAACGTGCTTTGCATGGAGGACGTGGAACAGCATCTGGTGTGGCTGAGGAGGCCCATTCAAGAGTGACAATCCCTTCCAGACTGAAGACAAATCCAATCTGTCCCCTGTCCAGCTCCCTGATTTTGCTGCTTTTGTGACTTCCTCTTTGCCTCGGCCTGCTGGACAAGGGTCTCTTCACAATGAGAGAGGCCGTGATGCAACGCCTGCCTCCAGGATGAATGCTCAGATGTCAGGGTTTCCCATCTGTTGATCTGTCCATTCCTAAGGCCTTCAGATCCTGCTTGCAGATGTCCTTGTATCACAGCTGTGGTCTCCCTCTGGGGCGATTTCCCTGCACTAATTCTCCATACAGGAGATCTTTTGGAATCCGACCATCAGCCATTCTCACAACATGGCCAAGCCAACATAGACGTCACTGTTTCAGTAATGTATATATGCTAAAAATTCCAGCTCGTTCTAGGACTACTCTATTTGGAACTTTGTACTGCCAGGTTATACCAAAAATCCGTCAGAGGCAATGCATGTGGAAGGTGTTCAGCTTACTTTCCTGCCATGCACAAAGGGTCCAGGACTCACTGCAGTACAGAAATGTGCTCAGGACACAGGCTCTAGAGACCTGGATCTTGTTCTGTGTCGTCAGCTTCTTATTGAGCCATACTCTCTTTGTGAGTCTAGAGCACTGGTTCTTAACCTTGGGTTACTCAGGAGTTTTGGACTGCAACTCCCAGAAGCCTTCACCACCAGCTGTCCTGACTGGGGTTTCTGGGAGTTGCAGTTCAAAAGCATCCGAGTAACAAAGGTTAAGAACCACTGGTCCAGAGAACATGGTAGCTGCTTTCCCAATGCGTTTATCCAGCTCAACATCTAGAGTGTGTGTGTCAGAGATCGTTGAGCCAAGGTACACAAAGTCATTAACAACTTCCAATTCTTGTGTGGAGATGGTAATAGAGGGAGGTGAGTCCATGCCCTGGCCCATGACTTGTGTTTTCTTCAGGCTGATTGTTAGTCCAAAGTCTTGGCAGGCCTTGCTAAAACAATTCATGAGCTGTTGGAGTTCTGGCCCATGACGTGTTTTCTTTAGGCTGATTGTTCGTCCAAAGTCTTGGCAGGCCTTGCTAAAACGATTCATGAGTTGTTGGAGATCTTCAGCAGAGTGGGCAACAATGGCTGCATCATCTGCGAAGAGGAAGTCCCGTATGCATTTCAGTTGGAAGTTGGTCCTCGCTCTCAATCTAGAGAGATTAAAGAGCTTTCCGTCTGATCTAGTCTGGAGATAGACACCTTCTGTTGCAGTTCCAAAGGCGTGCTTCAGCATGACAGCAAAAAAGATCCCAAAAAGGATTGGTGTGACGACACAGCCCTGTTTCACTCTGCTTTGGATGTCAAAGGGATTTGATGTTGAGCCATAAAAAATTACAATGTCTTTCATTCCCTCATGGAAGGACCCGACAATGTTAAGGGGTTGAGGTGGACATCCAATCTTGGGAAGTATTTTTAAAAGGCCATTCCTGCTAACCAAATCAAAGGCCTTTGTGAGATTTATGAAGGCCACTAAGAGTGTCTGTTATTGTTCCCTGCATTTCTCCTGCAATAGTCTGAGGGAGAATACCATGTCAGTGGTGGATCTATTAGCTCGAAATCCACACTGTGATTCTGGATAGACTCTGCAAGCAACTGGAGCCTATTCAGCACAACACGGGCAAGCAGCTTCCCTACAATGCTAAGAAGAGAGATGCCACGGTAGTTATTGCAATCACCCCTGTCTCCTTTGTTCTTGTACAATGTGATGATGTTTGCATCCTTCATGTCCTGTGGTACTCCACCTTTGCTCCAGCAAAAACAAAAGACTTCATGCACTTCAGTGGTGATGATCTCTTTGCAGCATTTCAGCTCTTCCAAGACAAGCAGGCACTCAATGTTATTTAATGCTTCTTCGGTTGCTACATTCTCTCTGAAATATAGTTCAGAGTAGTGCTGCACCCAGTGTTCCATCTGCTGTGCTCGGTCCTGGATGATCACACCTGTAGCAGACTTCAAAGAAGCATATTCCTTCTGTATTGGAGCTAAAGCCTGCTCGATACCATCATACATTCCTTTGATGTTACCTGTGTCCACTGCTATCTGTATCTGAGAGCACAGCTGAAGCCAATAATCATTGGAACATCTCCTGGCAACCTGCTGGACTTGGCTACGAGCACTTCGAAGAGCTTGCAAGTTGTACTCGCTAGGACATGCTTTGTATGCTGCTAGAGCTCTCCACTTATCCTCGATGGCTGGCATCAACTCCTCCAAATGGGCTTCGAAGCAGTCAGCCATCTTTTTGGTCTTCTTGCCAAAGGTGGACAAGGTGGTGTTGTACACAGCGTTCTTGAAATGTTCCCATCGTTCAGGTGCATTTGCATCAGCAGGACCTGGAAGGGTTTCCTCAAGCGCTTGGGCAAATTCCTCCACTTTTCTTTGATCGTGTCATGAGTGCTTCCGAAGATCTGGACCCAGAAGGGTTACCTGTGGCTGAGGAGAATGTGGAGAGATCGGAAACAGCTGAGCAGCCTCCAGATTCTCCCTCCACAGCAGACAGGCTTCGGGGCAGGCTTCGGAAAAGACTCAGGGCAAGAAGAGCAGAGGATCGCTCTAAGGCTTTCCACAGGAACCTACGTTCACCTAGTCCTGAGTACTAGCAGAATAAAGAGCTTTCCAACAGCTCAAGGAGCTGTTTTAGTATAAAACAAGCTTCAGTGAAGCCAGAAACTTCGTGGAAGCAAGGAGTCAAAACCTTGGCTGGCATCCACATCTCTTGTTCCTGTCTCTGAACTCTGGACCTTGACCCTGGACTACGTACTCTGAACTCTGGACTCTGACTGTATATCTGACCCTGAACTTTGACATTGGACTGCACTCTGTAAGTTTGTTTCGGGACTTTGGCTCTGCATTCTTGGCATCTCTGACCTTGGACTGGTTTATAGGACTTCGGCTATTGTAACCCCCGGGAACGTGACAGATCGCGAGTCTTGCTGATGTCAATATGTGGTCTTCCTTCCTTTTTCGCGCGATACAATCTCTTTGTTTGCAGTTTTACTCTACTACACACCAGGGAGTGATCTGTACCGCAATCAGCACTCTGGTAGCTGCATGTGATCGTAATACTAGGAAGGCTAGAATGTCTAGTGAGGATCAAGTTGAGCTGATGCCAATGCTTGGATGTTGGATGTCTCCAAGAGACTCTGTGTTAAAGCTTCATATTAAAGAATGTGTTGCTGACACAAAGACCATAATAACAGCAAAACTCCAGCAAGAGTTGGCCATTTTCATTCATCTTTCCAATGCCAAAACGGCCTAGACAAGTGGGCTAAGAATTGTGATCAGCACCAACTCTAGCGTTAAAGTCTCTGAGAATGAACAGTGCCTCTCTTTCAGGGACTTTTTTGATAGTAGCTGCCAGATCGTCATAGAATTTGTCTTTCACTTCTGTAGTGGATGACAGTGTTGGTGCATATGCACTAATGAGGGTTACTGGTCCTGCTGATGAGTGGAGCTGCAGAGACAGGATTCTTTCACTCCCCACAGTAGGTGGAACAATGCATCTCAGGAGAGTATTTCTGAGTGCAAAGCCAACATCATATTCCCTGGTCTCATTCGATGGTTTTCCCTGCCAGAAGAATGAGAAGTTTTTTTCTTTGACAGATGCAGAGTCTGGCAATCTCGTCTCTTGCAGGGCAACAGTGTGCATCTGCAGTCTACTCAGTTCCATGTCCATGACAGCTGTCTTGCGCACATTGTCTATTTCCTGCAGGTCGTCAGGTGCTGTATTCAGAAAAGCCAGGGGTCATTCCAGGTGCCCAGCTTTAGGGCAGAAGTTTTATTACGATTGTTGCATGATGCAGGGTTATTGATTTGCTTGTTGGCTTTCACCCTACCTAGTGAGGTGCAGTGACCACTCCCACCATCAGAAGTAGCCCCTGGCGTCATGCTCTACACCAATCGAGCAAAGACTTATAACCAGTAATTGCTACTTCCTGTGTTATTTCAACACTGTATGCAAAGCTGGAGTGTTCTCTCCAGAGCACAAAGCCTGGGTAAAATAATATGGAGGATAGGCTGTTACCCAAGCAGCAAATCCACCCTCTCCACGTCATTGAAATAGTCCAATGGAAAGGCAAGAGCCAATACAACTGGTTCCAGCAACGTCGCAGGAGTTGCCAGAAGGACATGAACTGCCTCCGGGACTCCAGCTCCGGATTTTGCCTCAAGGTTATCTCCTGAAGCCTTTTCCATCAGTGGATATAGCCACAAGGCAGTGGAGGTTTGAAATCAGAGTTTTGTTTCTCCTGAGATGGTAAATAATAATTAGATAAATCTGAGAGGTTTCCAGTATCATAATCAGTAAAATCGTTCAATGGAATACATTTGCCCGTGCTGATTTGGAAGGAGAGAATTGAATGGAATAGAACAGGGGTCTCCAAACTTTTCAGCATGCAAGCCACATCACATATTTTACACATTTTTGAGGGCTGAAGGAGGGAAGGGGGACCCAAGCAATCCCCCACCCCCACTGTCTTTGAAAAGACAGTAGGGGTGGCAGATCACTTGGGTCCCCCTTTCCTCCTCTTCCTATGCCTGGGCCGGATAAAAAGGTCAACGTGGGGCCGGATGTGGCCTGTGGGCCATAGTTTGGAAATCCCTTGAATAGAGGATGGTAGAAGAGGTATGATTGCATGGTAGGTAGCCTGGTGTACAGTACACATGGCAATTTTTAGAGTATATACTGTATTTTAAATTGTATTTTAATTATTTTGCCCTTTTATTTTGCCTTTTTATTGTATTTTAAATGTTGTAAGCCGCCCAGAGAACTTCAGGTAGTCAAATAAATAAACAAAAGTAGACTGAATTGACAGTTGACTCTTTAATTTAATCTAAAGTGGGACTAAGGATATAAATGATAGCAGTTCTCAGTAGCTCTTCTTACTATATATATTTATTTGCAATTTCAAAGAGGGTTGCTGGTCGAGCTGCAATGGCCCTGCAGGTTGTGGCAAAAACATATTTACACAAGATAGAGCACCCAACTGGAAGGAAAAATTTATTTATTTATTTATTTATTTATTTATTTATTTATTTATTTATTTATTTATTTATTTATTTATTTATTTATTTATTTATTTATTTATTTATTTATTTATTTATTTATTTATATCCCACCCATCTGGTATATTCTACCACTCTGGGTGGCTTACAGAATATCAAAAACAATTTAAAAAATGGCCACAATTTTATTGAATACAGCTGTCGTGGCCCTGTGTTAATACAGAGAATGACCCCAGCATCATCTGATCTGCCTGCCAACCTGATCCTCACTTCCTCCCTGCAGCTGAAGGATAGACCATGAGGTTAACCATGTGGATGCAAGCTTAAGGGATATGCTATCTAGGAGTGAAGGGGTACCAGGTATACACATGGCCATTCCACCCTCAAATCCTATGAAGGGAATAATTACCTGCAAGGGTCATGGACCTATGGGGCCCTCCCATTCTCCAGCTAAGATCCATCCTCATGCTTCCAACTATTTCTTTAAAAAAGCTGTGATAAAAGAAAAGAAATGCACAGCACAATTCTCAACAATTGTATACTTACAGGCCAAAAAGGGAGGGTGGAAGGGCAAAGGTCAAGAAATCACTGGCTCACCCAGCAAAGCACAATGCACTTCCCTCCAGTCTGCCTGGGAAGTTCCCAGGCAGGAAACTCAAGCTGTTCTTGACCAGCTGGGAATAAATCCCAGCCACTCACCATGAAGGCCCACAGAAAGCCTTCCTAACCTTGTAAAATAACTACTGCCATGATACCTGCCTCCTGCATTGCCAGCCAACAGCCCTGGTCCAGGGTAAGTGCTTGTGAGTAAAGAAAAGGCAATATATGAAATTGCTTAATTGCACTACTGTATTTAGTCCTATGACCTTCTAGGAGACTATTTTCTCCTTAAAAATCTGAATTTGTATGTATGATTAAATTGGTGACTCTCAATTATAAAGAACTAAATGTTTATAGCTTTATTTGCGTAACAGCACTGCTGTAAACATATTCTCATTAAGGAAGAGTACCAATGGTTGTTTATTTTCAAATTGATCTTTTTCTCTCAGACAAGCAAATTACAAGATTATCTTTTTCTGAAATATTTGTTTTATTTGCTTTTCCTTCAATATGTCATACAGCCAATGTACATTAAATGTTAAACACTGAGTTGATGTAGTGTCACCAACTGACATGGTACAATGCACCGTGTATATTTTTCTTAAAACTATAAATAGCATAAGGGACGTGGTGGCGCTGTGGGCTAAACTGCAGAAACCTGTGCTGCAGGGTCAGAAGACCAGCAGTCGTAAGATCGAATCCACGCTACGGAGTGAGCTCCCGTCGCTTTGTAACAGATCCTCGCCAACCTAGCAGTTCGAAAGCATGGAAATGAGAGTAGATAAATAGGTACCATCTCGGTGGGAAGGTAAAATGGCGTTCCCTAGTCACGCTGGCCACGTGACAACAGAAAACTGTCTTCGGACAGGCGCTGGCTCTATGGCTTGAAAAGCGGGATGAGCACCTCCCCTATAAAGTCAGACATGACTGGACTGAAAATGTCAAGGGGAACCTTTACCTTTTAAAAATAGCATAAATGGGGATCAGCAGGGCTGACTGAAGACATTTGGCCATCTGTATCACACAAGATGGCACCTATTCCTGTTCCACTTAGAAAAGCTGATAGGACTGACTCGTTTGATAACGAGACAGTGTCTTTCCATGCAACTGAAGGCAGCAGGCTAGCTTAGGGACAACAGGGCAAGAACGCTTGTCCAACCTGGCCTCTACTTTCAGCATCTGACATGTGAAAGAAACATTTCACTCTGCCTAATAGTAGAGCAGGTACTTGGGATAAGGATTTGAACAATAGCATGCTCTCCTTCAAAAGTGTTAATCCGATGATTACTATTTCATGAGCATCATGGACATTTTCCTTTTCAAGAAAAATAGTAACTGGGGGGAGAAGGAGTTCACTTGTGTTCTGTGGGAAGAACATTTTCTTTAATATTTCTCTCTGCGTTGGGATCCTGACTATCCTATTGCTATCTATAAAAGATATACTGTATTTTTTGCACCATAAGACTCACTTTTTTCCCACAAAACAGGGGTGTGGAAAGTCTGTGCGTCTTATGGAGCGAAGAAAACAGATTATATTTTCCTGTTTTCTTCTCCTAAAAAATTGGTGCGTCTTATGGAAAGGTGCGTCTTATGGAGCGAAAAATGCCAAAAATTAATGATTCATGTACTTCAGCTATAGATGGAACAGGATTGGGAGGAATAAGAGATAACATACAGCCTGATTCTCTGTATCAGGACCTGGTAAACAGCTACAGGCATTAATAGGAATGGGTAAAGTTAAAGGTTCCCCTTGACATTTTAGTGTATCGTGTTTGACTCTAGAGGTCACGTGGCCAGCGCGGCTATACACGGAATGCTGTTTACCTTCCCACCGAGGTGGTACCTATTTATCTACTCACATTTACATGCTTTCAAACTGCTAGGTTGGTGAGGAGCTGGGACATTAATAGGAATACTGTAGTGGAAAATAAGCCTTCTGGAATGTATAATTTGGAATGGTATGCCTCCATTGTTACCTCCCAGAAGCATAAGCTGCACATGGTATTTTGTATGAACAAAATATTAGATGGTACAGGAAAACAGCCCATGCATTATCTTTGTTATAAACAAAGCTTCCAACAACCCTATAAAACTAGGCTCCAGGCTATCTGAAGAACTGTGTATCCTCATACGAGTCAACTTTAGTATGTAAGATCATTGGGCAAAGCCCTTTTCTAGTTCCCACCACCCTCAGATACATGTTTGCTGAGAACATGATAGACAGCCTTTTTAGTGGATGCTCCCGGGCTGTAGAACTCCTTTCCAAGTAGGACTAGGCTGTTGTCCTTCTGCCAGCAAGCAAATGCTGTTTATTCAGGCACGGTTTCAGCAACCAATTAGCTGCCATGGAAAGGTCCTTTTAATGAGAGGGGCTCCTATTTTTCATTTTTCTCTGTTATACTGTAAATGATTTTTAAATTGTTTTAATTCAGTGGTTGATTTAACATAATTACCTGCTTAATTATGCTTTAATGTTATGATTTATTGTGGGTTTTTTTGTATCTTTTAAAAATAATTTTGCGTGCCACCTTGGGTCCAAATATTGGGAGGAAGGTAAAATCTAAAATAAAGAAATAGGTAAATAAAATGAACAAGCTTTAAAATAATGGGACACTTTAATAGAAAATGTGTGTGTGTTCATGTATTCAGAGATCCCACTTGCTATACTATTTCTTCATAATCAGCAAGTTGAAAGGAACTCCCTTTGCAGGTTCCATTATTGACTCTGTGTAGTGGCTTATCAGACACAAGACCAAAAAAAGGTTTGCTGACGCAAGTGACTGCATGCACCAACAAAGCAATAATAAAATAATAGGTGCACTCAGCTCATAATTGCAACTCAAGCTGCAGTGCTTACTCTTAGCTAAAGTAGTATTTTATTTACTGTATTTGAAGCCTGGAATGAGCCTGCAGAGTCTCTCCCGTATGCACACACATATACACACATACACTCCAACTCAATTCACAAATCAATTGTCATGATGAAGGTTTAAAGGCTTTGGCGAGGCTAACTGCTGACTCAATGGCTAGAGATGCTTATTGCTGAGTTATTTGACTCCATGGTAGACAAAAGAGAGAGCAAACCATAGAACACACATACTATGTTTACTGATAGCACATTGCAAAGACAAGTTAGGACATTCTTTTATTTTTTTAAAGGTAGAATACTGCATCACATTCCAAAGAGACAAAATCCATAAAATAATTTAAACATGGTGATTGTGCTGGGATCACATATTATAGAATCATATACTACTGTTTGCGAAGCCTTTGCAAAGGTTGCTGGGCTTTGGCTTTATTTAAATAATACATCCATAACACCCTCTACTTTTTGTGTACAGATTGCAAATCCTTACTTAGGGCCTATCTATGTGGCCCACTCCAAAGAACCTGAGAACTACAGACCAGTCAGCCTGACATTAACTCCACGGAAAACTCTGCAACAGATTGTAAAGCTGTCGCTCTCCAACCGCCTTGAAAACAACACAGTAATATCTAGAAGCCACTATGGATTTTGTTTTGTACAAACCCTGCAAACTAATTATTTCATTTTTGATCAGGTGACCTCTCTAGTAGATGGAGGGAATGTTGTAGAAGTAATATACCTTGACTCCAGAAAATCTTTTGTCAAAGTGCCCCATGATATTTGATTATCAAGCTAACTAGTTGTGGGCTGGATAAAAAAAAACTATTAGGTGGATATGCAGATGATTATAGAATTGTAATCAGAGAGTGATTATCAATGACTCTTTCTCAAACTGAGAGGAGGTAAGAAGTGGGATAGCACAAAGCTAAGTTCTGGGCCATGGTGCTCTTCAATAGTTTTACAGTGGACCCTCGACTTAAACATGGCTCCACCTGCAGACTTTTTGAGTTACAGACTTCTCCAGCTGCAAAATTTCACTTCAACTTGTGGCTGGAGAACTGACCTACAGATCGGAAGGGGGAGGCGGGGAAAGCGCCAAATTCAATTTTGGTGCATTCCCTGCTTCACCCTTGCAGTCCATATGTCGATTGCTCATTTGTCCCCCTCGCCAATCGTGTCTCCGGAGGTCTCCCAGGGCTTCTTCGCCGCCATGGGATGCCTCAGGAGGTCGGCTACCACTGCTGCTGCTGCTGGGAGCCGTGCCACGCTGGGCAATCCCGGCCATGCTTGGACTCCTGGACTTTCCCACTGCTGCTGCCACTGCTGGGAGATGAGCTGTGCCGGGTGATCCCGGCCATGCTCGGACTCCTGGACTTCCCCCACCGCCGCTGGTGCTGGGAGCTGAGCTGCGCCAGGCGATTCCAGCCACGCTTGGATTCCTGGACTTCCCTCACCACAACCGCTGCTGGGAGCCAAGCTGTGCCGGGCGATCCCGGCCATGGTCGGATCCCTGGAATTCCCCTGCCGCAGCTGCTGTCTGAGTGTGGCATGGCTAGACTCCCAGCAGCAGTGGCGGTGGGGGAAGTCCAGGAGTCCGAGCATGGCCGGGATCGTCCGGTACGGCTCAGCTCCCAGCAGTGGTGGCAGTGGAAGTCCAAGAGTCCAAGCATGGCCAGGAGTCCAGGAGTCCGAGTAAGGTGCTGCTTTTTGCATTTATTTTCTTTTTTTTTGGTTTGTGGGGTGGTATTTTTTTCTTTGGTCGTTACAGATTAATGGGTTTTCAATGCACTCCTATGGGAAATGGACCCTCAACCTACGGAGTTTTCGATCTGCGGCCACCGTTCCAATACAGGTTAAGTCCGTAGGTCGAGGGTCCACTGTACAAGTGAATTTAATGTAGGGGCTGCAGGGGCTGTAGAGGACACAAAATTGGGTGGAATAGCTGATACCTTGGAAAACAGAAACAACATTCAAAAATAACTTGATAGGCCTAAACAATGGACTGAAAGCAACAGAATGGAAATTAACAGGGATAAGTGTGAAGTTCTACACCTAGGAAAAAAGAAACCAATTCCCCCCCATGTATACTTAGCTTACTAATATTACAAGCAAGAAGGATCTTGGAATTGTTGTCGATCATAAATAGTGAGATGTGGCTGTAAAATAGGCAAAGTTTTTTAATCTGCATTAACAAAAAAGTATAGTCTCCAAACCCCATGAAGTACTAGTTCCCCTCTATTCAGCACTGGTTAGGTCACATCTTGAGTCCTGTGTCCAGTTCTGGACACCACATTTTAAGAGGGATGCCAACAAACTGGAACAAGTTCAGAGGAGGGCAAGAAGGATGATCAGGAGACTGGAAACCAAACCCTATGAGGAAAGAAATGGGTACAGTGGTACCTCGCTAGACGATGACCCCACTGTATGACAAATCCACAGGACCGTGACTTTCCTATGGGAGATTTTCGTTTGACGACGATTAGGTCCGTGTTTCACGAACCGTTTGTTCGCAAGACAACAATGTTTTCCGGCTCCACAAAATGGCTGCCCTGTGTTTTCTGGACCCATGCTTCGCAGGGCAGCCATTTTAACAGCTAATTGGCGCTCGGAAAATTGCTTCCCCTATGGACAATCTTCGCTGGATGACGAGGTAATTTCCCCATGGAATGCATCAAATGGGTTTCAATGCATTCCAATGGGGAAACTGTTTTCGCTGGACAATGTTTTCGCTTAACAGCGATTTCAGGGGAACGGATTATTGTCGTGGTGCAGGGCACCACTGTATGCTTACCCAAAAGAACAGGGTAAACATACCCAGGGGAGAGATGATATAACATTTAATACTTGAAAGGCAGTCATACAGAGGAGGGGAAGGATCTGTTCTCAATCATTCCAGAGTGCAGAACACATAATAATAAACTCAAGTTACAGGGAAGCCAGATTTTGTTTGAAAATCAGGAAAAACCTTTGTAACTGTTAGAGCAGTACGACAATGGAAGCAATTACCTTGCAAGTGGTCAGCGCTCCAATACTGGAGGCATTCAAGAGAAAGTTAGACAACTATCTGTCGGACATACATTGATCTGGATTCCTGCATCATGACTTTAGAGGCCCCTTCCAACTCCTTTATTCTATCATTCTATGAGATATGGTCACTAGAGGTTGCAGAGAGGCCCAGTATGCCATTTAGTGCGGTACTCACATCCATATAGCATATGCATCTCCAGTGACCCAATTTGGTCCAGCTCCTTCTACAGATAATTTCCCATATCATGAAGTGAGTAGAGCAGACAGTCATTTCAGAGTATTGGCAAACCAAACACTTCCCCTGCTCCACTGTATAAGACTGTATTAGGAAGCAGGAGGAGTCAAGAGTGAATAATGAGGGAGATTTTTTTTCTCTGTGTGTTATCTTAAAGGTTGGGTTGAAAATCTGCCTTTAGCTGAATCTACCACCCTTTCCTATAGCTATGAGCTAATGTAGCATTTTAATGCAGGAATTACAGTAATCTTTCATTACTTCCAGTTAGGAATTTGAACGATCATATCTGGATAGCTCAGTGCTTTAGGCATCTGGCTGTGGAGCCAGATGTTGAGAAATCAATTTCCCATTGTGCCTCCTTAACAGCAGCTTGATGATCCGTAGGGCCCCTTTCAGATTACATTATTATTTGGAAATATATAAAGTTCTTAAGAAATAGAAAGAACTTGGAAGGAAAACCCCTGTGGCAGCAGGTGAAATTGGAGTAGGTTTGGCACATATCATACAAGAACCAGCACATAAGAAATCTGGAGGATGAAGGAAGGACTTCAGTCAGATAAGCTGGAAGATGTGAGGGAATTTCATCTAATTAGGCATGAATGTGGAAAAGAGGAGAGGGGAGAGGAGAGAGAATGAGAGAGAACGTGAGACAAAAGCAATGAAAGGAGGGGGAGGAAAAGAACTCATGAAATGGAGATTTATAATATGAAATTAAAAGAAGAAGAATTAAAAGCTGGCTTGCGACCTACTAATTTTCAGATCATCTCTTCTTGTGGATATGGAACTTCCCAAACTATTGTGAATGGGGTCACATTGAATCATTTTGCATGAACGTTGGTTAAGTGTGTGTTGAGAATGTTAAGATGATATGAAATTGGGATATTTATGCTCTCAAATCTGTGGAGTTTTGAGAGAAATATATAGATAGATTAGAAAAGAAGAATCCCAGGATCACTCAGTATTCAAGAAGAAGGCTGCTCCTTTTGAAGAGAAAATTCAGAGAAAAACTGGAAGCAGGTTAATTACCAGAAAGAAAATGATGAGATCTTTAAATCAGGAAATCAGACAAAGCCCACTGGAGTTCCAGAAAGTGTTCTCAGTCTGGGAGTTTAGGGCATTCGAAGAATAATTGCTTGGAGTTAATAAAATAAATTCCCAAATGGGGCCCTAGAAGGTGAATTCAGCAAAAAGAATATGGCCAGAGGCTAATTTCAGCTGCAACACACAGTACAGAACCTGGTGCGGTTGCTATGGAAACAGAAAGATTAAACAATACAGTTAACTCTTCAGTCACAGAATGAAAAGTGTGTGTGTGTGTGTGTGTTTACTAATGGTAAAAGGAGACATGCCTTGACTATAATAAGAAAAAAAATGGTTACAATACATTAACCTGGAGGAATCCAGAGCCAGAGGTCTGAATTTATGCTTTAGCTCATAAACCAGACAGTAATATAAGATGAAAAAGAAATTTTTATTAATTATCTGGAAGTTCTCACTTTCCCAGTACCAATGGCTAAGGTGAGCAATAAAAAATGGGTTGGTCCATGGGGAAGTGGAGGTACATGATGCCATACTAGCATCCATCCTTAAAAATGATCTGGCAAAGTATATTGCCACAGACTGCGCTACTATCAGACAAAAATGGGCTATCCATAAATCTTATGATGGTAATGAACAAAGGTAGTGTAAACTAAGAATTTAATTCCTTATGGCAAATGAACACAATCTATTCTCTATGAAATAAAGGATCCTTTGTGAACAGCAAAGAGACAATAATCTGAAACCTGTTAGACAGTCAATAGAAGCTCCTGCTTTAACAATTGAAAATCCTACTAAACATATGTTGGCCAAAGATAGGTCAAAATGTATCAGGATACAGCCAAACCTGCGATATCAAAAGACTGAAAAGACTTAGCCCTTGCCTGTTACTGGTGAAGATTCAAAAGGGTGGGGATTGATAAAGTAGGTGTAATACCTAGTCCTACCCAGAAAGGAAATAAATATTGTCTGACTGTGAGGAGGATGCTCAGCAGTTCAGTTGGGATATCTGCTATCAACCCACATCCCCTGGCAGGCCCAATGGAAACTCCAGTTGCTGGCTTCCAGGAGGGCACAGAGAGGGAGATGGGGAGCCAGGAGAAGACGAGCTATGCCTAAGCAAGAAGGTGGGGTTGGGCCCAACTGGTGGGAGACTGGTATAAGGGAGAAGGAAGAGGAAAAATGGGAAGACTCATCCCCCTCGACAAGTTCTGAAGGAGAGGAGTGGGGAGAAATACAAGAGGAACCAGACCTGATATTTTGCATCTTGGGGGAAGATGTTGTGACAGTCCAGAACCTCCAGACTTGTCCAAGCACAAGTGACAAAAGGGCTAACGACACAGCAGGAGATTGCCAGTCTTCAGCCTGCCATCCACTCCTATTTCCTTTCCAACCGCATGGAGGCCATGTTCACCAGAAGGGCACCCAGCCTGAACTCCAACCTAATGGAAGCACTGGAATGGAAGCATCAGAAAGAATGTCTCAGGCAGCAGCAGCAGCAGGAGGGACTAGGGGATATAGATGTCAATGGGGAATCAGCTGCACAAGCCATGGGGTCAGGGGGCTTGGGACTGTACTAGAGACCTGTCACCACTCAAGGACTGCACACAGTCCAAACCCAGTGGCTGGAACTCAGATCGAGGCAAAGACCAGACTTGGTGGAGAGCTAATGAAATCAGCCCACCCGCCACCTGGTGGAATGAGGTGCTACTAGCACCCAACCTTTCCTTGTACCCTGTTCCACTACATTAATAACATCCACTTCTAGCAGCTCTGGAAGTCTTGACTTTAAGAAGTTGTGACTGAGGAGGGTCCCATACAATCGTAGAACAGTGAAGTTGGAAGGGGCCTATAAGGACATCAAGTTCAACACCCTGCTCGATGCAGGAATACAAATCAAAGGATGTCTGTCAGGTGGTTGTCTCAATTTTTGTTGAATGCCTCCAGTGTTGGAGTACTCACCACCTCTGGTTTCATTGCCGTACTGCTCTAACAGTTAGGAGGTTCTTCCTGATATTCAACCAAAATCTGCCTTCCTGTAATTTAAGCACACAGTTGTGTGCCCTGCATGATCAAGAACAAATCCTGTGCCTCCTCTGTATGATAGCCTTTCAAATATTTAAAAAGTGCTATCATATTTTCAGTCTTCTTTTTTCAAGGCTAAACATGCCCCATTCTTTCAGCCTTTCCTCATAGAGCTTGGATTCCAGCCTTCTGATCGTCTTTGTTGCACTCCCCTGAACTTGTTCCATTATGCAGCATCCTTCTTGAATTGTTGTTTCCTGAATTGGGACACAGTAGTCAAGGTGAGGCCTAACCAGTGCCCAATAGAGGGGAAACTAGTACCTCACAGGATTTGGAGACTATAGTTCTGTTAATGCAGCCTAAAATAGCATTTGCCCTTTTTTGTAGCCACATCACACTGGAGGACCCGTTAAGAAGAATAGAACACTTAAAAGAAATATTACAGGAATATAGTCAGTATACAGGTTTAAAAATTAATTTCCAAAAATCTAAAATATTATGTCTAAATTATAGAACAAAACGAAATTTAAAAAGCATCTCATTTAAAGTTATGCTATTCAAGTTTTAAATATTTAGGAATACGGTTAACAAAAAACCTTAATCAATTAATTTACAGAAACTATAAAAATCTATTTAAATTAGCAAAAGAAAAAATGACAGTCAATGTTGGGGAGAATTGCCCTAATTAAATCATAGGTAAAGGTTCCCCTTGACATTTAGTCCACTTGTGTCCGATTCTAGGGCATAGTGCTCATCCCCGTTTCCAAGCTATAGAGCCAGCGTTTTGTCCAAAGACAGTTTCCATGGTCATGTGGCCAGCACAACTAGACACGGAATGCCCTTACCTTCCCGCCAAGGTGGTACCTATTTATCTACTCACATTTTTACATGCTTTCAAACTGCTAAGTTGGCAGGAGCTAGGACAAGTGACGGGAGCTCACTCCGTCGCGTGGATTCGATCTTACAACTGCCGGTCTTCTGACCTTACAGCACACAGGTTTCTGTAGTTTAACCTGCAGCGCCACCACATCCCAATAAATTAAATCATATATATTAACAAAATTTTAATTTCTATTCCAAAATATTCCACTACAGCCAAATACAAAAAAAAGTAAAACTACGGCAAGGAATGGTAGAAAAATTCATTGGAGGAAAGGGAAAGAAGATAAGATTCATAAATATTGTTAAATATAGACAGGGTCAAAAGAGGATTAGGGATACCACAGCTCCAAAAATATTATGAAGCTTGACAAATAAACCAAATTATTAAATTTATACAAATCGACGAGGCTCACAAGAATCCTGATTGGGTGGAAATGGAAGGTGAAACGAAAATGGACATAGTAAATAAGTATATTTATATCACTAAAATAATTAGAAAAGGAGAACAAATACAGAACCCATTAATTTCTGAAAAATTAAGGATATGGCAAAAACATAGTAAAACTTTGGCCCCACCAATATCCCCTTTATGTCACCTTTTGGATCACCCAGATTTTAAGTATCAAAAGAAATATGCACAATTTAAGGAATGGAAACAAATTGGAATATATAGAATTACTGATTTATTCAATTCAGGGGAGCCAATCTTATCTATCTCCTGAGAAACCTATACGTGGGACAGGAAGCAACAGTTAGAACTGGATACGGAAACACTGATTGGTTCAAAATTGGGAAAGGAATACGACAAGGCTGTATATTGTCCCCCTGCTTATCTAATTTATATGCAGAATACATCATGCAAAAGGCAGGACTGGATAAATCCCAAACTGGAATTAAGATTGCCATAAGAAATAACAACAACCTCAGATATACATATTATACCACTCTGATGGCAGAAAGTGAGGAGGAATTAAAGAACCTCTTAATGAGGGTGAAAGAGGAGAGTGCAAAAAATGGTCTGAAGCTCAACATTAAAAAAAAAACTAAGATCATGGCCACTGGTCCCATCACCTCCTGTCAAATAGAAGGGGAAGATATGGAGACACTGATATATTTTACTTTCTTGGGCTCCATGATCACTCCAGATGGTGACAGCAGCCATGAAATTAAAAGACACCTGCTTCTTGCGAGGAAAGTGATAACAAAGATAGTATTTTAAAAAGCAGCAACATCACCTTGACAACAAAAGTCTGCATAGTTAAACCTATGGTTTTTCCTGTAGTGATGTATGGAAGTGAGAGCTGGACCATAAAGAAGGCTGACTGCCAAAGAATTGATGCTTTTGAATTGTGGTGCTGGAGGAGACTCTTGAGAATCCCCTGGACTGCAAGGAGAACAGCTTTCCAAAGGCTATGAAAGGATGAGACAAAGAGAGGGACACCAGGGCTGTCATTCATTTTAATATAATACTTGTTTAATTCTGTAATATCTATGATTCTTCTTTAATTCTGAGAATACCTCCTTTTGAAGTCATTGACCAGGTTGAAACTCAGGTTGAAACTTCAAAGAGATCTCAGAATTTACTAATGAGATTATTGTAATTTTTAAATGCTACCAGACATTGCTTGTTTACAATATTATATGGTGTGGTAGTTTAATAGTTTAATTCTGAAGGAAATCAACCCTGAGTGCTCACTGGAAGGACAGATCCTGAAGCTGAGGATCCAATACTTTGGCCATCTCATGAGAAGAGAAGACTCCCTGGAAAAGACCCTGATGTTGGGAAAGTGTGAAGGGAGGAGCAGAAGGGGATGACAGAGGACGAGATGGTTGGACAGGGTCACCAAAGCTACCGACATGAATTTGACCCAACTCTAGGAGGCAGTGGAAGATAGGAGGGCCTGGCATGCTCTGGTCCATGGAGTCACAAAGAGTCAGCTATGATTTAACAACTAAACAACAAAAGAAATAAAAAAATTAGTGAAGGGTTTTAATCGGGCTCTGTATATTACATGCATACATGACCAATCACCGTTATGACTGAAATGTGAAACTTCAACAGCCCTTATTAACCATGAAGAAGTATCATAGTAAAGTACAGGCTTTAGTCATTTTTAATTATAGTTGTTGATGTGAGGTCCTATCAACTTCACTGGACAGGAGTAGGAATACAAATATGATACAGTTCCAGAGGTTGCTATTGGCAATGTAGAGAAGCTGCAAAACAACTTAGAAGGTATTATGCAGGTTGCTGGAAAGAACTTTACAAATATGATCAGTGGGTCTGACTGTTTATTTTCAAAGAAGTAGTCGTCTTGCTATGTCCTGCTAAGGGAAATAAATTCTAGGTGGTGTTGATATAAACCACTCAGCTTGCCCTAAAAGCTACATAATCAGTGACTGCAAACTTGTTATAACCTTATTATAGTCTAAAACATATTGTAATGTACTCCTGTGTAGAAAGAGAGGATAAAGTACCATATTTGTCTGGTTGGGATGGCTTTAATATAGCAGGTACAGCTATAAAGAAAAAATTAAATTAAGTGAAAAAAATTGCAAAAAGGAGAGAGAGCAAATTAACATACTGCTAAATTCATGTGAGAAACAGTTTTCAAACATAGATGTAAGCAGCCATCACATTAATATGGGTCATCTACTCCTTCATATAGAATAATAAGTGAATATGCCGAAGAAGTCGACAAAAAAGTGCCAAAACTATTTAAATTATGGGTAACAGAGCCACCAGAAATCCTGCAGTAATAAGCAGTCCTTGCTCGTTTGATTACACAATTTGCTTTTTGTGTTGACTACAGAAGAGTCATGTAGGAGACAGTGGCTGATGCTTACAGCCTCCCTAGAAATGATGGATTGACTGAAAAGATTGAGAGGGTTAAGTGTGCAACCAGTTTAGAACTTACAAAGGGCAACTGGGAGGTCCCAATGGTATCACAAAATCAGGACAACACTATTTACCATGCTCCTCTTTGCTGAAAGGCAGTGGTTCCCAACCTTGGGTAATTCAGGTGTTCTTGGACTGCAGGTCCCTGAAGCCTCCACCACCAGTTGTGCTGCCTGAGGTTTCTGGGAGTTGCAGTCCAAGAACACTATCAGTGTGTTGCAAACATTAGTAGAGACATTACTAGAAAGTTAACATGACTTATTTGCAGCATATGTTGATGATATCAGATTCTTCAGATAAGCTAAAAGACTTGGAGACTGTATTACAAAGAGTTATGAACGCTGGAGTAATCATCAACTATCCTAAATGCTAGGCTGCACCAAATGAAATATCTGGAACACACATTGAAAGATGGAAAAATCAAATCAAATCAGAACAAAGTGAAGTCTGAACTGTTGAAAATTGGCCCTTTATAAATATATGGAGTTTTTTTAAAAAAAAAATACAGAAGAGAAGGGGTGAGTTAAGAAAGTTATAAATATTTAGTAGGTATGTCAGACTGTTGTATCATGTGTAAGTAAATACCATTCATAAATGTACAAGATTGTTGATATATTATGACTGTATGACATCTAATATGTAACCTTGCCCTTTGAAGCCAGGAAATGAGGTGAGACACAGGTGATGAGTATAACTAGGGCCACAACTTTATTAACTGTTAACTCATAACCTTCCACCTCCTGCAAATGGTCCTATTATAGTGTGAATACCTGGGCCAGGAACCAGGGGTTCCTTATCCCTGCCCCTGCCGCTGAAGGGGTGAGTCCCAAACCCCAGGTCTGAACTGCCCCTAAAACAGCCAGTTCCCAAATGGTTAACACCTGCTTGGCCCTATCTGCCTGCCACCCACCCAAGCCTTGTGACAGTAGGCAAGCAGCAACCAGGACTTGCCACCCGTGCGCGCGCACACACCATCCTGGCCACTGAATCTCAAGATCTGCAGAGCCTCTTGGGAAGTCACCAATACTCCTCTCCCATTCTGTACTATCCTCCAGTGTGACTTATTAAACTACCACACCATATGATATTGTAAACAAGCAATGTCTGGTAGCATTTAAAAATTACAATAATCTCATTAGTAAATTCTGAGATCTCTTTGAAGTTTCAACCTGAGTTTCAACCTGATCAATGACTTCAAAAGGAGGTATTCTCAGAATTAAACAAAAATCATAGATATTGCAATATTAAACAAGTATTATATTAAAATGAATGACAGCCCTGGTGTCCCTCTCTTTGTCTCATCCTTTCATAGCCTTTGGAAAGCTGTGAAGGGGACTCAGGAAAGCATAGAGTGAATTTTAAGGGATAAAGCGTGGCTGGAGAAAATGTGGTGTATGGTATAATGCAGAGGGAACAGTTGGTGTAAAGTGTAAGGAAAGGTTAAACAAGATACAGGAAAAAAATGAATTTTATGAAACATTATTAGAATTATCAGTAGTAGTATTACTTTATTAGTATTATCTAGTACTAAATGGAGCTTGAAATGCTTTATTATTTTGTTAATAATTATGGTATGGCATCATAGAGTAACAGGATCATAGATTAATTTAGTTGGAAGGGGCCTATAACTCCATCAAGTCCAACCTTCTGCTCAAGGAAGGAATGCAAGTCAAAGCTGATCTAATAGATTGTTCAATTTTCTCTTGAATGCCTTCAGCACTGGAGTGAGTGCTCACCATCTCACAAAATAATTGGTTTAATTTCCATACTGCTTTAACAGTTAAGAGCTTTTTCCCTAGTATTCAGCCTAACTCTGATTTCGAGAGCAGATCCTGCCCCTCTTCTGTATGACTACCTTTTCAGTATTTGAAAACTGCTATCATATCTCTCCTCAGTCTTTTTTCTCAAGGCTAAGCATGTCCAATTCTTTCAGACTTTCTTCACAGGGCTTCATTTATAGTCTTCTGATCATCCTTGTTGCCCTCTCCTGAACTTATTTAAAATATTTCTATCCCATCATTCTCCCCAAAAGGCCCCAAGGTAGTTTATATCAGTTAAACAGTGTTTAAAAGCTAAAAACAGTATGTATAAAAATATTTAAACAGAAATAAACAAGTATTATGTTAAAATGTAACTGATATCAATATATAAACACATTTAAATCTTGCTCCAGTTTATTGACAGCCTTCTTAAAGTGTGGTGCCCAGAACTGGACACAGTAATCTAGCTGAGGCCTAACCAGTGTTGAATACAGGGGAACAAGTACCCCTCTGAAGACTATATTTATGTTAATGCAGTCAAAAATAGCATTTGTCTTTTTTGCAGCCACACCACACTTTTGGCTCATAGTTCAATTTGAATGTACAACAATTCCAAGATCCTTCTCACTCGTAATATTACAGAGCCAAGTATTCCCATTTTGTAATTGCATTTGCACCCCCCCCCATGTAGAACTTTGCACTTATCCCTGTTCAATTTCATTCTGTTGTTTTCAGCCCACTGCTTAGGCCTCAAGATATTTTTTGAATTTTACTCCTGTATTCCAAGGTATTAGCTATCCCAGCCACTTTTGTGTTATCTCCAAATCTGATAGTATTCTCTGTGCTCCCTCATCCAAGTCACTAATAAAAATGATGAAGAACACAGGACCCAAGACTGAGCCTTGGGGTGCCCCACCTTTTCCCAGTTTGAGCAGGAGCCATTGATGAGCACTCTCTGAGTACAATTCTGTAACCAACTGTGTATCTATTGACACTTCTTCTATCTAGCCCACAGCTAGATAGCTTGATAATCAGAATACCTTGTCAAAGGTTTGCTAAAGTCAGGATAATATCTACATCATTCCCACCGTCTACCAGGGAGGCTACCCCATCAAAAATGAGATAAGATTAGTCTAGCAGGATTATTGGCAAATCTATTTTGGCTTCTATTATTTCTGACTTACAGTGACCCTTTCAGAAAGTACTCAGAAGCATTCACCATTCCCTTCTTCTGGGTGTATCCTGGGACTGTTCAGCTTTTTAAAAAGTCATTTATTTTCTTCCTAACAGGAAACAGTTAAATCATTTATTGCTTTCTCTGTAACTGATCTTTGCCAAGATTTACATTCCTTGTTAGCAATCATTTAAAACATTATTGTCAGATAAAACACTGACCTACTCCAGTGCTGGAGGCACTCAAGGGAAAATTGGACAACTATCTGTCAGATCTTCTTTGATTTGGATTTTCTGCACTAAGCAGGTGGGGTTGAACTAGATGGCCTTATAGGCTACTCCATTTTTCTATATGGTGCTTTAGTGTTCATGTGCTAATGAATGCACTAGACACAAGATCAATCCTTTCCACACCCAGAGATTCAGCTTCCAGAGATTTTTTTTTTGTGGGGGGCGCTAAACTCTGAAAAGTAACAGTGCTAGGAGCAACTTGCAATGAAACATAGCCTGGTACCAAAGGCACAAACACACACAAATAACAGATCATGACGTCTGTTTAATCAAGTTGCATTAAGAAATAACTTATCCTCATTAAATTAGGACATCTGGGCTCTGTGGTAAGTCAGGGTTAGGAACATACCCAAGATACTACTAGATTGCAACTCTTCTCATATGTTGCCAAGCACAAACAATGATGAGAGATCATAGAAGTTGCAATCCAGCATCTGGAAGGCCACATGTTTGCTATCCCTTAGGAAATGGAGATTTAACTCAAGCTAAATTAAAGGACAGAAGTTGGGATATCTTGTTGGTGAAGCATATATAAAATTAATATGATGTCAAGCTTAGTTTATATTATGAACATTTATCTCCCAAGTAACTGTAGGTTAAAATGATTGTCATTTATTAAGATCTATTGCTATCTCAGCAAACGTGCTGTTCATATTGATCTTTACCTTCTTTTCATATTTCTAGCAATTTTCACTCCTTGATTGGCTTTGTTGGGGCAGCCCACGTTCCCTGCCGCTTGAGGTAGGACACAAAGTTACACCCACACACACTTGCTGCCTTTCTTGCCCTGTCCTGCCAGAGAGAGTGTAATCTCTCCCCACAACAGCAAATGAAGCAGCAGCAACAGTGGAAAGAGGAAGACAAAGAAGAGGAGGAAAAAAGGAAATGGCAGACAAGTATAGCAGCAGTTGACAGCAGTAAGTGGGCTATAGTTACTACATGGAACTGGAGGGATGTATCTCCCTGACTTATGGTTTTCTTCACACAGTGCTGAGCTACTCTGGAGAGGAAAAAGACATGTGGTAGTGGTAACAATGGAAGGCAGATGGTGGTGACACAGGTGTACATATGCCGATACGAAAAAAACCCATAGGTCTCTGGCAAGAGAAGTGAAATGTTAGGTGTCTAGCTCCGACCTGCTCTTCTTATGGGGGTTGGTGTGCCCCATCAATTCTGCCTGTCCTGTTTTCTTTCTCTTCTCCAGAGCTATTCACCATGGGGGGGGGGGAGAAGCTGGTCTTTAGCAGAGGGTGCAAGAGTCTAGGAAGCCACACCACTGCCTCTCAGTGGGCATCTGCTGGAGGAGGCAGGGCCTGGAAGAAGCTGTACAGCCAAACTGCACTGAACCACAGAAGGGCACTTCATGTCCATCTCTATGCAAGACATGTACCTGCTTGGGTTTTAGGCATTCGGCACCAAATTCTACAGAGGTAGAAGCTTTGGAAATATAGGCACATGCTCGCTCCACCTGGAAAACTGGTAGCACCCTCTAGCTTACGTCCTGTGGTCTTGATTATGTTAGAATCCAAGTTGCAATTTCAGTCAAGTCTCTAATTTTCCTGATGATAAATGTTCTTCATTTTTTACTGGGAGCACCAGAAGTTGCCTTACACTAAGTTAGACTAATGAATCATCCAGTCGAGTATTGTCTACTCAGACTGGCAGATTCTGGCAGAGATTCCATGCAGGATTCCTTCTACAGTGGTGCCTCCACTTACGAACACCCCTACTTATGAACATTTCGACTTATGAACAGCTCTGGTCACATTATTTTGCTTCTACCTGCAAACAGAGCTTCCACTTACGAGCAGAAAAAGGCAGGGAAAAAGGTGGGAAATTCAAATTTCTAACTGTAGATGACAATGAGGCTGCTTCTTTGTACTGGAGCTCTTTCATTTTCAGCAGTTAGAGAGAGTGTCGTTGTCAGCTTGGGAGAGCCTCCTTCTGCTTCGGAGTGAGCATGTGTGTGTGTTTACAGGGAGGTAAGCTGCTGTTTTCTCTTTTTTAAAAACTGTTCTGAGTGGGTTTTGGCTGAGCTGGGTATGCTTCTGTGCTGTGTTGTTGGCTTTGCTGTTTATTTTTGAAGTTCTTTTTTCCTTAAAGCCTCAGCAACGGAGCTGGCTTTGCTGTTTGGTTTTGGATTTCTTTTTTTTCTTAAAGCCCCAGCGCCTTTGGACCCGGCTTGCTGTGTTCTTTTTAATTTTTTGTGATTTTTTTCTTTGGCCAGAACAGATTAATCAGTTAATCAACAAGAATAATATATTCAGTGGTGGTTTGGTAGATCAATAGATGACATACCAAATTTCCAGTTACTATTATCAAGGAAAACAACATTCAGAGTGCAAGAATCTGGAAAATTAAATTTCAGATGCAGTGATATTGTAATAATTTTTAAAAAGCAGCTAATCTACAATAAAACCTTTTTTTAATTAAATTTTCTTGAGGCAGGTTTTTTATTTATTTATTTATTTATTTATTTATTTATTTATTTATTTATTTATTTATTTATTTAAAATAATTTTATCCCAGCTTTCTCCTTAAAAAGGACCCAAGGAGACTTATATCATTAAAAGACAACATTTAAAGCTAAGAACAGCGAGTATACAAAAACTTAAAAAAAAGCAACATCAAAACACCTTCAAAGCAATAGGGTACAACAATCCATTGAAAAACTCAATTCAGGAAAAGCTTGTCTAAAGAGAAAGATCTTCGGCAGCATGAGGAAGGACAGTAAACATGGGGCTGTATTATCACCATTGAGAGTGATACAAATCTCTATTTGAAAGAGAAACAAGATATGCAAAGTGTACTCACTTTTGAGATGGTAATTGGCAAGTACCATCAATGCATAGTACTCATTTTTATATGTGATGGAATATAGGTGTAGATTAAAAAAGGATCAGATTAGATCAACAAAAAATCCCTAGATTGCTCAATTAAACTATAATTTTCACTCTACATTCATTAGAGATGTCATTCATAACATGATTCACCCTCACCTGACAAACAGGTAAGGAAAAATTATTATTATTATTATTATTATTATTATTATTATTATTATTATTATTATTATTATTATTATTATTATTATTATTATTATTATTATTATTATTATTATTATTATTATTACACTCTCAACATTAAGAAGAGGTTGTTCATGTTACTGGTTTGTGTCTCAGAGAGAAGTAGGCCATGTGTGAGACTGATTTTTTTTAAAATAACACGCAATACCAAAATAAAAAATAAAGGAGACAAAAACACTGTAGCACCTTAAAACCTAACTACTACCCCGTTTCCCCTAAAATAAGACCTAACCTGAAAATAAGCCCAAGTATGATTTTTCAGAATGCTCGTAATATACAGTGGTACCTTGACTTATGAACGTCTCCACTTGCAAACGTTTCGAGTTACAAATGGCTCAATTCGCAAAATGTTGCTTCGACTTGCAAATGGAGTCTTGACTTACGAATGAAAAAAAACTTTTCCTGCCCTTTTTTTCACCTAAATTTATTTTAGGTCAAAAGAAGAAAAAAATAAAAACAATTATCCCCCTAGTGGTAGAGTACAGATTAACCGGCTTTTCATTAGTTCCTATGGGAACTAATGCCTCTACTTACGAACAGCGCCTCAACAACTGAACGGACTAAATGGTTTTCAATGCATTCCTATGGGAAATCTTGCCTCAACCTACGAACTTTTCGACATATGAACGCCGTTCCAATACGGATTAAGTTCATAAGTCAAAGTACTACTGTAAGTCCTACTCCAAAAATAAGCCCTAGTTAAGTGAAACTCCGCCCTCCACCATTGTGCAGCAACCAGATCATGACTGCATTTGAATAAATGTAAGTGGTTATACATGGCAAAAATAAAACATCCCCTGAAAATAAGCCCTAATGCATTTTTTTAGAGCAAAAATTAATATAAGACCCTGTCTTATTTTTGGGGAAACGGGGAATGTTTTAAAGTGAGCTTTGTGGACAAGTCCACTTCCTCAGACATAAGAGTAGGACTCTTTCTAATATAATTCCAGAAAACTTTGAACTATGATTGTTGCCTCATTATTGCATGGATTTTTAGAAACAGACTCACTAGATGGGTGCCAGATTGGCCCCGACAGGCACATAAATAAGGAAGAGCTGGTCCAGAATGCTGCCTTCCCCCAAGAATTAAACTTGTCTCTGCCCCACTGACCTCTACACATTCAATGAAAACCTCAAAGGGAAGATGGCTTTACTACTATAATCTTTCCATATGTTTTGAAGATCCATGTAATCCAGTATTCAAAATGCATGGAGGAGATTAGATACATACAGGTGGCTCTGTAGAGCTCAGACCATTGGAGTGGATGGCATAGGAGTTATAGTGATAAGGATAGGATCATGGCTTTCTTCCCTTGCCATATGGCATGCTGATATCAAGAAGGCACAAGAAAGGTAGAATGCTTTATAATGCAGTAGATGGCTCAATTCCTTCACTATATTACATGCCTTATGCACACTATTAGATTAAGACTTATTTCCAGAATTAAGAATTATCTCCAATTATTTCTACTTTAAAAACTCAGATGGAGAACAGTCAATGTCAGTCAGTCTTATTCTTTCTCATTTTTCTAACTTGATGTTTGTATTGCTCCATTTCACCATCTGTTTTCTTTTTAAAAGAGTATGCATGAAGATTTATGTACATGTTTGTGTGTATTTTTCCTACTATACTGCATTTTGTGAGAGCCAGTATAGTGGAGTGAACAGAGTGTTGGACCTAAGTTTCAGGAATAATTGATTAAAATTTCTGCTCAGGAATTTTACTGTAGGGGGGAATAATGAAAGATACCCTTTTATTTTGGCAGGGTGTGTGTGATCTTTCATGGATTTGTGATAGAGATATTTGAAATATTTAGGATTCTGAAAGAAAGATTTATAAAATGTATATTGTAGTTCATATTATCCTACTTTTTAATCCATTTATTTATTTATACTCCACCTTTCCACTAAAAGATACACATCAAGGCAATTTACAAAACTAAAAGAAATAAGAACCAATAAAACGAGCATTTAGCTAAAGCCTATAAATCTGCCCTACTGTAAAACCATACAAATCCATCAAATACTTTTAAAAACATTACAAACATCAACATTACAAAAGATGCAGATTAAAAACTACTCTTCAAGGCAAGTTAAACATTAAATTGTCTAAAAACATGTGGTTTTACTCCCTTCTTAAAAGCAGTCAGAGTGCTTTGCTTTGGAACTACATCACAACTTGGATGGGAGTACATTCCATAGTTTAGGAGCCACATAGAACATTTTATTTTAATGATGTTTGGGTGGTTTTGTCTCTGTTTTACTTATTGTTGCCTGGAGTGCCTAGCCGCATGCCCTTCATCTAGTGGACTAGTGACTCCATGGCTGTTTCTGAAGCTGTCAAGATGGTAGAAGGAAGAAATGTCCTGTCTATATGCCATATTTTGGGATTGGGGTTGGGAGGGATTGATAATATTTTCCTTAGTGTGTACGTGTGTAAATTAATTCATTTATTCATTCATTTCTTTACAGTCAAAGTGTGTATATGTGTGTTTTATTTGGATTAAGATCATGATGGTTTCTTTTTCCTATTTTCATTGTTTCCTTCTGATAAACTGACATGACGATAACTGTAACTTTAAAGTATGGTTAGTGCCTGCATAGGTCAGCAGATGATTGATTTTTATTTCTCATGTGCCTTTATCCATCCATCCATCCATCCATCCATCCATCCATCCATCCATCCATCCATCCATCCAAATGCCACCTTTCTCCCCACAGGGGAACCAAGGTGGCTGACAAGAATTAAAATCATAAAATAATAACAAGTTAAAAACACCATTTGTTGTTTATACCAAACTATATATTCAAAACAATTAAATACTGATTAAGATTAAAAACAATTTTGAATTTTTTTTAAAAAATGTTGAAATTATAGGCTGTTTTATCCACTTTTGGAGTGTATAAATGTCTGTTGCCTTGTCTCTACATTTTTAGATTAGTTTGGGGGATTCTTAATTGGTATTAGCACAAGAAACTCAAATGGGAAAGTCAAAAGAGAAGTACTCAAAACATTTGGGCAGTTTGGGATTTACTGAAAGGTATGTGAAAGAGCCCAAAACGAAAATACAAGACACCTGAGCCCGAAATTAAAGAAATACTAAAGTTTTCCCCCTGCACCTCATTTGTGGCAATGATAAAACAGCTCCTTAAATATATCACATAGCTTGGTAACCTTCAAAGACTTTCCACTAAATCGCAGTTGACTTGAGCACACATACACACATTCTACTAAATTCTTCCTAATATGCCTAATTTTGGAGCAGGGAGCAAGAAGCTTTCTCTAATGTAATATTATGTACATTGTTTTCACCAATATACCAAATTTTTGTCCGCATTCTTTTCTATTTTTCTTTGAAAAATAATACGACTGCATTTTGGTTCACATTTTTATATGAGAAGTATCAACTAGATACTACTGATCTAATTGAAAATGCAAGTAAAAAAAACCTTTCCCACCCTATTTACTTCAAATCTAAAAAAACTACAAACCTATAAGAACAATATTATATGTTTCCAAGCAAAATGTGTCGATGACTTCAAAGGATCATTTGGATTTTTAAACAGGGAAGTCTGACAGCTGTGCGTGATCTTTAATTGACACACTATCTGAACCAAATTATGTGCTACATCCTGAGCCTTCAGAGACGTTTAGCCGTACCTAACCTGTGGAAGTGGGTATGAAAGAGAAAACATTGGAGGTGTGCATGGAACACGTGTGAATAATTCAGCCTTCGCAATTCTCCAAAATAGCTGACATATCTAATAGTGTTAATTAAGGGATCACCTAAAATGCTGCTCTTATTTAAAACACTGGTATTTCTTATTAATTTTCTTTCAACTAATATAGCACAGAACTGCAATGAGTCAGGCATGAGTAACCATCCACTGTCATCAGAAATAAAATATGAAAGGTCACACATAATGATGTTTAAATAATTATTATGTTTCACACCTGAAAGAGGCAAAAAGAAAAAGAGATATAGTTCCAGACTTGTGCAGTATGGAAAATACTATGTTTACCTCCTTGTCTCACAGTTTTTAAGCAAAGTATTTTAATGACCCAGTCTTAAGCCATGATAAATAATCAAGGTAAACACTTCATGTGAGAGAATGACATTAGAAAACAGTGGAAAATATTGTAAGGTCAGGCCAAAGCATAACTGCAGTGTTGATTTACATAAAGTCTTTGGATTTCTCTAGAGATGGGCATGAACCGAACCACGAACCAGAAAAAGAGACAATTTGGGTTGATTTCTGGTTCATTTCAAAAAGCAGTTTCGCAGTCCTGTTTTGCCAAAACAAAATTTTGAACTTGTTTCCCCTTGGGGGCCTTGTTTTGTTCAGCAAAAGGGAATGGGTGGCAGATGCATGCATGATGGTGGCAGGACCAGGTAGGGAGGCAATGGGGGCAATGGAAAGGGTGTGTATGTGTGGAGGAGTTTCCCCCACAGGAATGAACCAGAAAAATGAACTATGAACAGGTTAATTTTTCTGGGGATTCATGGATCATGATTAATCACAAACCAGCCCAATTTGCTGTTTTTCCAGTTTGTGCCCATCTCTAGATTTTTCTTTCTTCACTTTGTCTGGATTAAGAGAAACCCTGCTGTATGTCTGCATTAAGAACCTACCCTGCCAATGTTTTTTTCCTGTTTTGGTTGGTTAAAAAAAAAACCCAAGCTATTAACATCTTCAGGAGATCATAGAGTCACAGAATCGCCATAGGGTTGGAAGGGACCTTGGAGGTCTTCGAGTCCAACCCCTTGCCCAAGGCAGGAGACTTCATACTATCCCGGACCTCATACTATCTGGGACAGATGGCTGTCCAATCTTTTCTCAAAGCTCCAGTGATGGAGTACTCATAACATCAGGAGGCAAGCTGTTCCACTGCTTAATAGTTCTCACCGTCAGGAAATTCCTCCTGATTTCCAGGTTGGATATCACTCTGACAAGTTTCTACCCATTGGTTCTTATCCTACCCTCAGGCTCAGTGGAGAATAAATCAATGCCTTCACCCCTGTGGCAACCCTTCAGATATTGGAAGACTGCTATCATGTCTCCCCTCAGTCTTCTCGTTGTAAGTTAAACATACCCAGTTCTTTCAGTCATTCTTCATTTAGCCTCCACACCCCTTATCATCTTTGTTGCTCTTCACTGCACCCCTTCCAGGGCCTCAGCATCCTTTTTGTATTGTGGTGACCAGAACTGGACACAGCGCTCCAAAAATCACTAGATGATTTTTCTAAAACCAGCTGTTTTTCCCCTTCCATTATGAATTTATAAAACCTATATATCCCTGTACTGCCCCAACCCTGTTCTTGGCCATTTCTCTTTTTTTCACTCAAAAGGGATAGTACAGCCCCTGGAGGGCCCAGGAGCCTGTGAAAATGAACTTCAGACCGATGGAACTTGTCCTCTCCATGCTTCTTTTTTTTTAAATTAAGAAATATTTTTATTAGTTTTTCAATCTATCTACATTCAATTCGTGCTTGTTAAACATCATATTACATGGGTTGCTTAAAAGTATTTGTGTGTGTGCGCGTTTTAGTGTCTTCTTAGTTGTCCCTTCAAAATCTATACATTTTTTAAACATTTAAGCCATTCATGTGTGTATTAGTATACTGTACAATATTGGCTACTATATTGCTCTCATAGTACGCAATGTTCTCAAAATCCTCTAATAACATACCTAATAAAAGTAATTCCAAATCCAAATCTATATAATTTGAAGTGATATAACCAAAAAACTTTGTATTTTATACCAATAATAACTGAGTAGGTTCCTAACACATAATGGATGTTACCTAAAGCAGTGGCTCTTAACGTGGGCGATAATGCCCCCCAGGGGGCGATTTCATTTTTCAGGGGGGCGGTAGAACAAAAAGGGGCGGCGTGGGGGCGCTGGAGCAGAAGGGGGCGGTAGGGGGGCGCTGGAGCAAGCCAAACCTGTGAAGATGGCTGCAGCCTTTTTCCAATGTGCATGAATATATATTTTCCTCCAATCTTAATTTAGTTTCAGAGTTTTCATCTTGAAATTTTTAGTTCCTGCATTGCGGTTTGTTTTTATGCCCTTTTTATATTTCTTTTTGTGTCTTAAAATTCACTTGCAACTAAATCATTAAGTGTTACTTTTGGGGGCATTTCATTTTCTTGGAATTGAATTTTGTTTTCATGGGTCATTGGATTTAAGTGTCTTAAATAAATAAATAAATAAATAAATAAATAAATAAATAAATAAATAAATATCATCACCGCGGGGAGGGGGGGCGATGATAACTTCCTCAATGGCTCAAGGGGGCGTTTCTTTCAAAAAGGTTAAGAACCACTGATCTAAAGCATTTTATACAGATTTTCTATATATTGTATGTATATATATATATATATATATATAGATTTCTATCTTCACATTTTCTATCATGTTGATATCAATACAGTGATACCTCGACTTACAAATGTTCCTACTTACGAACATTTTGAGTTATGAACGGCTCCATTCACAAAATTTGGCTTCGACTTGCGAACGGAGCCTGGACTTACGAACGAAAAAAAAACCTTTCCTGCCCCTTTTTTTAAACCTAACTTCATCTTAGGTCAAAAGAAGAAAAAATAAAAAAATTATCCCCCTAGTGGTAGAGTATGGATTAACCGGGAACTAATGCCTCTACTTGCGAACAGCGCCTTGACATAAAAATGAAAAACAGCCGGAACAGATTAAATGGTTTTCAATGCATTCCTATGGGAAATTTTGCCTCGACTTATGAACTTTTCGACGTACAAATGCCATTCCAATACGGATTAAGTTCGTAAGTCGAGGTACCACTGTATCATATCTAATGCATGGTCATTAAGTGCTACTTGTTTTGCCCCAGCTTTATATCTAGCTTCAGTTTACCTTAAAACCCACCACATTCTGCCTTTACCCTGATTAGTGATCCCTTATTTCAGTTTAGTTCTCTTTTTTAATATATAAGATATGCCCCTTTACAATTCCAGAAGTTAGGCATATACACGCTTCTCAGTGTTGAGGGCTACCTTAATATTTTTCCCTTTTTCATCTTTCTAAGTAACCCTTTCCCTTATTTGTCTTTTCCCAATTCTTGTTTCTGTCTCTCTAAATATTCTGCCATCCTTTGTGTCATCTGAAAACATTTTCTACATTTGATCTATTTCCAATAGATCTTCATGCATTTGGTCTACAGTGGGGTCTTGACTTAAGAACGGCTTGAGTTAAGAACATTTTGACTTAAGAACCACTCTCTTAGGAAAATATTGACTTGACTTACGTACTTAGATTTGAGTTAAGAACTGAAAAAAAACCATGTGGGAGGCAGGGAAAGTGCAAAATTTGAACTTTCAGTTAACTGTTGGCCAGTGAAAAGGGTGCCTGTCTGCTTCCTCACTCCTCCCAGCGTTTAGAGAGTGGATTGGGAGACAGTCTTCAGACTGCCTGGTACTGTACTGCCTGGACTGTATTTTCCCTGCCTTCCCTGAACCTTTCTTGACCTAAGGAAAAAAAAACAAAATATCCCCCTCTAGTGGTCGAAGGCGGAATAGCAGCTTCCCATTAGTTTCTATGGACGGAAAAGAGCAGATACGAATCAAATGGTTTTCAGTGCATTCCTATAGGAAATGCAGATTTGACCTGAGAACTTTTTGACTTGAGAACCGCCTTCCAATACGGATTAAGTTCTCAAGTCAAGACCCCACTGTATCTCCAATAGATCTTCCAGGCTATTTTTAATTAATTCTGCTGATTTTCTCCCTTATCTGTCCTCGGCTCCAAGGTTAGAATTAAATCTCCTAGGTTTTCCCCACTAATTTCCTCCAGCCCCTCTTTTGATTTGCATACATCGCCCTCTCATTTCTTTGTTCATTATTCCCTGTCTCCTGTTGACTATAGTTCTTCAACTGCTCCTTGAATAGTTTCATCTCTTTGTTGTGGGATCTCACATTTCTAAAATTGCTTGAAGGGTAGATTTTGTTTCATCCCAAAATTGTCCTTGCTGTGGCATTATGTTCCAGATGTCAAAAAACTGTATTCCAAGTGAAAGTTGTCCAGATGCTTAAAGTAATCAGTCCAATTCCATCAATACTTGCTTCCATATGTCTGATTTAATGAATTGATAATCTTTAGAGTTAAACTTGAATCCAGTCTCAGATGTAGAGTTTTCCCCACCTAAAAGCTCAAGGCCCCATCATGTTCAGAACCCAGGACACAGTTTAGAAGTTCCACTTTGGTTGGATTAGGCTTTTTAGGATTAATTTATCTGTAGTTCAGTTTTGTCCTCAAAAAGAAAGGGAATTCCAAACATGTCATTGATTCTAGGCTTTTTGCCAATAACTAAGATAGCTGTTACAAGTAGCATAAACAAGTTTAGTTTCCCAGAGTTGTTTCCAGTAATGTTTTCAGAAGATTCTTAAGTTTATAATGACAGAGTAATACCAAACTTCCTTCCTTTAAGTATAATTAAATGTCTAATTAATGTCCAATTTATTTTCCTTATGTTTCCCTGCGTCTCCTCCTCTCTCCAGATTCACCGCTGCTGAATCAGTGGTGAAGTGATAGAAGATGCTATTTCTGCCATAGGAATATGTCTCATCCGGGGATAGAAAATCAATACAATAAGGAAAAGGAAAGGAAAGAAATAAGCTTTCCCTCAGATGTTTCTAATCCATATAACAACACAGCCACTGTCATTTTACACAGTTAGTATTAAAACACCTTGAGTGTTATTTGCATTATTGGGAAGGGTGAGTGGAGGAATCCTTCTGGCAAGAATGCCAAAAATTGCTCACCTTCTTGTGGAGATCTGGATAAAAATAACAAAAATAATAAAAATGAAAAACATTATGGCATCTTAAGAACTATCTGCCTTTTTGTTTATGAATGGATATGTTTGCACAGAGTAACATGGCTATTTCTTTGAAAACTTCCTCTTGTAGATGTGGAGGATATTCTAAAGAATTAGCCATTTTAGTCTGTCTCAGAATGACAACTGCAAAATGAAAACGGCTGTCTTGTTTTAAGGATTAGAAGCATCTAAGGCAGTATTTGTTTATTTGTTCATTATAATCAACCATTTGTTCTGTGTTGGCAGAACTGTAGGTAAAAAGGGGGAAGGAAAAAAGGGCAAAATCCATTTCTTCAAACATAAGGATGCAAATATTATGTTGTCTATGCTTATGCATATCCCCATGATGGTATGAGGACAGAGATAATAGACAAAGTACTGTGTTTCCCTGAAAATAAGACAGAGTCTTATATTAATTTTATATTAATTTTTGCTCCAAAAATGCATTAGGGCTTATTTTCAGGGGATGTTTGAATTTTTTTCATGTACAACAATCTAAATTTAGTCAAATACAGTCATGTCATCTTCTTCTGGTTGTTGCACAATGGTGGAGAGGGGGGTTAACTTAACTGGAGCTCATTTTGGGGGTAAAGCTTATATTACGAGCATCCTGAAAAATCATACTAGGACGTATTTTCAGATTAGGTCTTATTTTCAGGGAAACAGGGTAACAGTGGATAGTTAACACAGGAATGGGACTGTTTAGGTATTGAACCCTTGAAACTGTAGCTGTTAGGCTGATGGGAGAATGTGTTGCTGTTGGTTCTGCTAGACTCAGCAACTTTTTTTACCATCAACGACGGTCTTTTTCTTGGCTGTTTCTCTGGGATGGCAATTGAACACACTATTTCATGATGACCAGTCTGTTTCCAGGCACAATTCAAAGACCATCTCCAGCCACAAAGAAAACAAAAAACAAAAACAAAAGACAGTGATTTCACAGCTTAAATGAGTGATATTCTGAGTATTTGTTTTTTATATATATTGAATTTGCCGGCGTACAAGACAACTTTTTGGCCCAAAAAAATGCCTCCAAGTGGGGGGGGGTGTTGTCTTGTACGCCGGGTGCACTTCATTTGGGCCAGGAAGGAGGCGCCGCCACTGCCGTTGAGTGAGTGACGTGGGGACGCACTGGCCAGGGAGGAAGGCAGGCAGACGGGCAGGCAGGCAGGCAGGCAGGCAGGCAGGCAGGCGGTCTGGAGGGAGGGAGGGAAGCAGAGCCGGCCATGCCTGAGCGGCCAGAGCCCGCCGCCAGGCTGCCCACTGCCCCATGCCGCTGAGCCACCTGCGCGCTCGCTCGCCCGCCACACACCTGCTTCCCCTCCTCCTCCTCCTCCCGCTGCCCACCCAGCCGCTTCTCCTCTTCCTCGGGCTCTCGCTGCTGAGCCAGCTGCTCGCTCGCCCGCCCGCCGCCTGCCTGGCCGCTTCCCCTCTTCCTCCTCCTCCTCCTCCTGCCGCCGCAGGCCCAGCCACTTCGCCTCTTCCTCGCCCTCCTCCCTGCCAGCCATGAACTTCCAGGGCGGGCCGGCGCCACAGCAGAGCCGTCCACTCTATATTTTGAGTGGAAATGTTGAGGGGTCATCTTATACGGCCAGTCGCCTTGTACACCAGCAAATACAGTATTTTTTAACATAATCAGCTAATTGGGTTCTGACTGACAGAGTCACATGTTCAGATTTCCACTTTGAAAACTTGTGACAGGAACCTGGTCTCAGAAATCCTGAGACAATATTTACTGAAAGCACTTGGGGCTGGGATAATCACAACTGCTCTGTGCTTTTGTAAAGCAGAAATAATTTGAATATGCCTTACAAAGCTGCATGCTAATTCTCTGGGGATAAATGGCAAAAAGTCCCTTTCTTGTGGGCTGTTACTCCATTATTTCATTTAAACACCTGGGTTTTTGATCTTTCAAAAAGCAAAATAACAACTGACTTTTAACGGCTTCTGTGATTTTTCATTGCCACCAAACATCTCCCTCCATGGCAAAGCTGCAGCATTGTATCTACTTTCAAACATTCTGGCTATTAAACCTGTTGCATGTATGCTCAGTTTTTTTTAAAGAATGTTACTGCTTTACCCTTTTGAAAGGCCTTTTAAGAGTTTCAATATTTCAACCCCCAGAGCCTGGATTCCTTCCAAATAAAAACAGTGGGTGAGACCAACCAGTCTCTTTCAAGACTGGTGTTTTTAACTTATTTAATTTGTTTTAAATCTAGGGATGTTTAAAGGTTGCTTGTTTCTGCATGGGAGGGCACAATTTTACTGTTGAAAAATTGTAACTAAAAAAAAAAATCCTTTGTACAAACTTCCCCAGACTTGACCAAGAGCAAGAGCAGCCTGTTTGCTACAACTGTACCAACTTTGGTGCTGATCTACATCCAATTTCAAAGTTACATTTTTTAATGTTCAGATTGCCCCAATTTTTAGATTGTGCTCTGCCAGCACAATAACATCAGTGAACTCTTGTGCAGTGATAATATATGTTGGCTTTGTATCTTAATTAGTAGGGTTCATGGCACTGGCACCTTTACCTCTCAAGACTTTTATTTTATCTGAATACGGTTTATTTATTTCACATGAGGCAAATAACATGGAGCTGATAATGGCAAGTGCAGTTCCAACTCCTTCTCTTTTACTTGATAATTCATGGAAGATTTCTGACATTCAGGAGTATCAAGTTGCCAATAGATTTACTGCCTATAGGGATCACAATGTTACCAGTGTGTTACTTCTACAAAACAACTTGATGTCCAGCATTGTGGTTATTTCTAAAATGTTGTGAATACTGTTTACCTGTTATTTATAAAATATTACATTTGGAGAGTCATTTTGGAGGACTTGGGCCTATTTTTATATTACTAAGAAGTGTATTTTGCTCCAAAATGTTCTACACATAAAACACACAAGAAAGCAGAATAACTACATTAACAATACAGGTCATAATAAAACATTCAAGGTTAAACATAGTATATAGATTAATAAATGTTTTGTAGTGTTTTAGGTTTGTTATGTTCATTGCTGTTAGGTAAAGGTAAAGGTTCCCCTTGGCAGATTGTCAAATCATGTCCGATTCTAAGGCCCCATGTTCATTCCCGTTTCCAAGCCGTAGAGCCAGCGTTTTGTTCATAGACAGTTTCCATGGTCATGTGGCCATGGAAACATGGAACACCGTGACCTTCCCACCAAGGTGGTGCCTGTTACAGACAGCTATGACATCACCTGCCCATCACTGCTGAAGCTGTGTGTCATCTACCAATGGCGTGACGGAGGGTGGGACATAAGGGGTGGAGCTGTTGTATATAAAGGGAGTGAATGGTGTGAGAGACTCAGATAGGGCCAGTTAGGGCTTTGAGATAGGGACAGTTAGGGCTTGGAGATACTGAGAGATAAGAACTGTGCTATATAGTGAGGGTCTGTGAGAGTGTGTGTGTGATTGTTATATTATTATAGTGATTGCTTTATTATTTATATTCAAGTGATTTACCATTCCTTTTGTTTGTATCCAATAAACCTAAGTTTTTATTTTGAAATCATACTTTGGCCTGAAGCTTTAGTTGAGGGAATGGTTGGTGGCAGTGGAAACAAAGAGGGATTGAGTGTGACGTAATGGCCCCTTTGTGAGGTATAAGGTGGCTGTTACAGTGCCTATTTATCTACTCACATTTTACATGCTCTTGAAATGCTAGGTTCGCAGGAGCTGGGACAAGCAATGGGAGCTCACACCGTCACATGGATTCGAACTGCTGATCTTACAACCTTGCAGCCCAGAGGCTTTGTGGTTTAACCCGCAGTGCCACCACATCCCTTCATTGCTGTTACTAAATTATAATTACATTTTTTTACTCAGAATCAGTGCCCTGAATTTGACTGAATATTTACACCAGGATAAATTTCAGTAGCAAATTGCCACTAGTTAAGAAGTTTGAGTATTTCCTGGCACGTGTCAAGGCATATGACTACAGGAGATATAAGCCCTGGCATCCTAATTGGTGGTAATTCATAGATGAGATTTATGCTGACGCTAGTCAACATAAGTAAGCAGATTCTAGTCAATGCAAAAAATGTCTAAAATAATGTTAAAACTGGTACTGACACAGAGATAGTATACAAATGAGGATGAAATGTGAGAAGACAGCAAGAACTGCAATTGTATCCCTCTTTAGATTATTGCTTTTCTGTCAACATGCATGCAGTTAAGTTTTTTTTAAAAAAACCCAGAGTTTGATATGCAAAACAGTTCTAGATGGAATCCCAATTATTTTTGTTGTTTCCCGGCATAGATTTTTTTTCTATTTAGAACACGATGATTTTGCTGTAATGCCCTCCAGTTAATTGTTTCTCAAGAAACAAATTGTTCTCTGGAAATCTGTTCCCCTCTCTGTTTTTCTCATTTAAGTACTACAGAGCTATTACTTAGCTCTGAAACAGCAAGGAACTCCTGCCAGTATGAAGAGTCCAGGAGGACTGCTTCCATCCCCCCCCCTCCTCCTACAATAAGAGATCTTTGTAGCTGACTTCAGGATATATTGTGATGTTGCCAACACTTGCTATGCTCAAGGAATTTCTAATTTACTTGAATTCCACATACAACAATGAAATGGAAATTAAGGAAAAGAACTGTCGTCCCCATGGGTGTTATGAATTGTCATCCCCAAATTGATGTCAAAACATCACCACCTCTTTTGAACAAGACTGTCGAGGGCAACAGAGTTGTGCCCAACAGACATTTTGCTGGCTGTACAAAATCCAGCTGGGCCGGTCTTTGACCTTGATAATGAGACCGGGTCCTTCGCCAAAGCTGAAGGCAGCAGACCTGCTCATAGGGTGCAGGAAAAGCTGTGTGGCACACATATCTCTATTTTTCATGAAGCTTAGCAGAATCAGCTAACAGGCCACATCTACTGTTTAAATAGGACTCAGTTGTTTAATCTGCGTGCAAAGAAACAAAATACATGATTACAGCAGCTGCAAATCAGACTTACTTGTCACTTTTCAAGATCTCACCACTTAGATATTTTATGATTTGAGCTTGCTGATGTTAAAGCAAAGAAAATCATTTTGGCAATGCAGAGATATTATGCAAATTACAGGGATTCATTACCACATTGTATTCCCCACCAAACTGGTTGTTTCCATGGGCTCAGACTCATCACTCAACAGGGCTTCACTCACCTCCCTCAGCCTGGTCCAAAAAAAGGCTTCCCTGAAGCTCCTCAAGACATAGGAGTGGCTGTTAGAGCTAACTCACCACTTTATATACCGTATTTGCCCCCAACATTCCCACTCAGAATGTACAGTTTGTTATATACTTACTGTATAAGACCACACCCTCTTCCGCATGCATGATTCTGGTTCCTTTTGCTGGGAGAGAGTGCGGGTTTCCTGGAAGAAGGACAGCATCAGTGCCGAACAGCAGACTGTTGGGAAGCAGCAGAGAGGTGGCAGCCATTTTGGAGAGGCGGCAGCCATTTTGAGAGGCAGCAGCCATGTGGTCGCATCTCAAAATGGCTGCCTCCCCTCTGCTGTTCCAGACAGTGAGTTGTTCGGCGCTAGAGTCAGGCTGTTCCCAGGCTAGGAGCGGGGCTCTACTCGGTCTTACTACCAGGTAAGTGACTTCGCTGGGAGAGAGGGAGGGTTTGCTGGACATGCACCCGGCGTACAAGATGACCCCCCCACACTTGGAGACATGTTTTTCAGGGCCAAAAAGTCTTCTTGTACGCTGGCAAATATGGTACATCTGCAATTGTCCTCCCAAAAAATCTGGAGAAAAATAATACTACACCTCTTTATCACTTTGCCTGGCCAGGCTACTCCCAATGATGGCTGTGATGTACTTCTTAATCATTTCATTTGTTTCCTCTGCCTGTTCCAGCACCATCTTGTTATTTTTACCAATTCAAGAGTTTACCTTCAGAAAACTCACCATTGCTATTTTATTTACCTTTTTAGGTGCCTCCTCCAGCTATGATATCTGTCCCCATATTTTTCCCCATCAGCTTAGTTTCAGTCATCACAGGTGGAGGGATGTTACTTTTTTGTAACAGTCAGCTTATTGATTGTCCATCTTAACCCTTCCCTTCAGATTATCTGGATAAAGAATATTTTAAGCAACCACTTACTATGGATTTGTGGCTAATTTAAATATGATCTCGTTCAGTGTATAACAAATAAATGCTATTAAGCAAAGGATTTTCCAGTTGCTCTTGTCTAAAGAGAATTCTGACATCATACTTCTGTAGGAGCACCACTACAGAAATAGCCTGTTGTTATTGGCAGATTGCACCAAGCTGGCCTCCTGTCATGACCCCCCAATATCTTCTAATTTGCAAGGAGTTCAAACCATAATCCCCAAATTTATCACCTTTACATTTTCAGATACACTAAAGATGTAAGATGATGTTCTATCTTTTAAAAAAGGCACCTTCAAAATACAGAAATATGCCTTTCGGCCTGTCTATATCAATGCAATTTCCTAGTGAGTCATAGTGGCCATGCAAGGATTTGAAGCCAGGCCTCTTGAGGCCAAGTCTGATATTTTGACTAGAGATGGGGGTATTCCTATACGAATATGAATATCCCCGCACAGGTGAAGTTAATGAGGGTCCAGCCCCATGGGGCCAGATGGTCCACTCACTGATCCACCGTGGACGGCAAAATTCTATGAATAGTTCCGTAGCGCACAATCCGCTCACCACTCTTTGACCTTGCAGCAACGCTTGTCCTCCCGCCTCCTGCCAGGAGTAGCGAGTGGATTAGGCGCTGCAGAGCCATTTGTAGAATCGCACCGTCCACATCTATGGCGGATCAGTGAGTGGATCGTCTGGCCCCATGGACCCTCGTTAACGCCACCTGTGCAGGGATATTTGTATTTGTATACAAATACCCCCATCTCTAATTCTGACTGAAATCCTGTTGCTTAAAGTAGTAATGTACCCCTAGAGCAGGCCCACTGAATCACTGGGGATTTGGTGAGTCAACTCCATATGTTCCACTCAGCTTATTCTAGCTGCAACTTGCCAACTAAGCAACATAATCTCAGCCTCTATCTACTACACCACACTGGCTCTTACTCAAGGCTTTACTATATGCTAGTCTCCCATCTAATAAATGCAGTTAAATGGACTCATATATCAGGTCAGTCCATTTCTCTGATCATGCACTCATCCTTACCAAACCCCAACTACAGGACAGAATCCTTAAACTCTTCTGATGGACTCTCTCCTCATCCATCCTCAAAAGAATGGAATTAGCAGACAAAGACAGAAAGGTCTTTCTACTGTCCTTTCTGAAAATGGTTCTGCAGATATAGGTATCCAAACTCTTTGAGACACTTTTAAAGTCATTCTGAGATTGGGAGGTATAAAGGAGTATTTAAAAACACACAACTCAAAATCCCATTAACTAGAGATGGTTACTAGAAATAACAGTACTAGAAGACTGTAAGTGAGTAGTAAGTCAAAATCAGAAGGCACCACTGAATCAATTCCTTTGTAAGTTCCACTGATTTAATAAACCTACTCTAATTGCACCTTACTACTGGATTTCAATCATAGAAAATACTAAATAAAAATGAACCTAAACTGCTGGATTTAAATAAAATTCACATGTCTACAATTTACCTAGCAAAAGTACTATGATTTTAATAAAAAATGATCCAGACTACTTGGCTTATCAAATTAAGAGAAAAGCCTCATAATCTTATATCTCATGTTAAAAATCATGAGAGAAAAAAACATTAATCCTAACGACACTAACTCAATACATGTTCCCTTTCCCAAATCTCTTTATTCTTCCAAAAGTCCACTACTAGAACAGGGTAGTTCTCTAACATACTCTCCTGAGTGTAAATCCCTCCTCCTCACCTCTCTCTTGATGAGCTCAACAGGGCTATTAAAAACTAAAATCTCATACAGCACCCTTTTTATGGGTTTTATGGCACATTTTGCAAGATGTTCAAGAATCTGATCACTTCTATTCGTAATTCTTTGTTTGATTTAATAATGGAATTCCTAACAATTTGCTAAAATTATTTAGATACTAAAACCTGATAAAGTGTTGCAATGGTTGTTGTGGGATTTTCGGGCTCTTTGGCTCCCAAGCAAACTACACCAGAGCACAGAGTGCTGTTCTCTGAAGATGCCGGCCACAGAGACTGGCGAAACATTAGGAAGAACAACCTTCAGAACACGGCCAAAGAGCACAAAAAACCCAGAACAACCATTAGATCCCAGCCGTGAAAGCCTTCACGAATACAAAGTGTTGCAGAGTTTTGAATTTCTGGTAAAACTCCTTTGCTAAGTAGTAAAAGTACAGAGATTCACAGTGGAGAATATTACAAGTTTCCCGGAGTTCACTCCTTTCTCATTAACTAGCAGTTAAGATCTCAATAATTCATTTTGGGACATTTGTAGGAAAAAGAATAAAAACATTTCATTACTTATAGTTGTGGACAAACCAAAAGCAAACAACAAACAACCTCCAACAGGCTAAAGTGAGGGAAAGGAGGAACACAGAGCAGAGAGGCAGGGCTCTCTTTGAACTCAGAGGCACTGAGTAATGAAGATTATGATATGGATACTGGCACAATGTGGCGCAAAGAATAAAACAATTGATTAGTGCTCAGAAGCCCTGGGTTCAAATATCTGCTTGGTCTTGGAGGCTCACTGAACAGGCCTTGGTTTGCAATACCAAACCACTCTTTGAACAATTCACATGGACTGAAAAGGCATTAGGGTTGCCTAAACATTGAAAACCCAGTCATCAGCAGAAAGGGATGCCAATATATTCAGCATCTTCTCTGTTACTTTCTCACTAAAAGCTGTCATTTGTTATAGCTAATAAAGTCCTGTATCTCTTAACAGAGAAGGAACTTGACTGAAACACTGCGTTTGAAAGCTAAGAAGGATGTGAATGACATATTTGGTCATTGTCTTTGATGTGCTAAATCAAAAATAGATTCTTGAAAGGTAACTAAGATCTACAGTGTGGATCTTTGTCATGGAGTTGGGACCCCAAAAT
Source organism: Pogona vitticeps (assembly GCF_051106095.1). Classification (NCBI taxonomy): domain Eukaryota; kingdom Metazoa; phylum Chordata; class Lepidosauria; order Squamata; family Agamidae; genus Pogona; species Pogona vitticeps. The sequence continues at coordinate 12,332,075 of NC_135790.1, forward strand.
CAAAGGAGACAATGACTGTCACTTCTGAACTGTCTCCACACCAATGCCTTCTATGAAATAAAATGCTTTATGATGTGACTGGCATAGTCATAATAACCACCCACTGCCTTTTTCCTCACAATAAGAATCTTTTTCAGAGAATCGTTGTACGTTTGAAGGATTTGAGTTCCAAAATGCATTTGTTGTTCCAACATGCAACATTTACTCAGATTTCCTGGAACAAGCCTCAGTGCATATAGTTTGTCCATAGTGGATCTTTCTCTGTGCCGTGTGGGACCTTACAAAATTGCCTCTGGAACAATCTCCCTCCCGAAATTTGTCTGACTCCCTCTCTAGGTGTTTTTAAGAGCCAACTCAAGACCTGGCTCTTTAGGCAGGCCTTCCCTCCTCTCAATACAGTGGTGCCTTGACCTACGAACATTTTGAGTTACAAACAGCTCCATTCACAACATTTTGCTTTGACCTGCGAACTGAGCTTTGACTTATGAACAGAAAAAAGGCAGGGGGAAAGGGCAGGAAATTCAAATTTCTAACTGTGGGTGGCAACAAGGCTGCTGCTTTGAAGCTCTTTTGCCCTGGCAGTTAGAGAGTGTGCCATTCGAGAAGGCTGCCTTGCTAAGGTAAGGTGCTGCTTTATACTTTTTAAAAACTGTTCTGGGTATTTTTGCAGCGTGATTTTTGGCTGGGGGGAGGTTATGTTTCCATGCTGTGATAGGTCTTGGGGGGTATTTGTTTTCTGGTTCCCCCCCATTTCTGATGGGTCTTGGGGGGTTTGGTTGCTTTTGGTTTTTCCCCCCCTATTTTTGATGTGTCTTGCCTGCTTTTTGCTTTGTTCTCTTTGCATTCCTGATTGGCTCCGTTTGTTTTTGCAATGTTTCATGCATGCTTCTCTTGCTTTTTTGCTTTGCTCTCTTTGCTGAGGTCTAAAATGCATTTTAGTCTTTTGCTTTTAAAATCAGAAATGTTTTGCAAAGGTTTCTTCTGGTGGCTGCTGGAGTCTGAAATGCATTTTAGTCTTTTGCTTTTAAAATCAGAAATGGTTTTGCAAAGGCTTCTTTGGCTGCTGGGGAACTAATATGCATTTTAGTCTTTTGCTTTTAAAATCAGAAATGTTTTTCCAAAGGTTTCTTCTGGTGGCTGCTGGGGTCTAAAATTCATTCCCCTAGTGATAGAGGACAGATTGACCAGCTTTGCATTTGTTCCTATGGGAAAGAATGCTTTGACTTACGAACCATGCTTGACATAAGAACAAAAACCAGCCGGAACAGATGAATCGGTTTTCAATGCATTCCCATGGGAAATGCTGCTTTGACTTACAAATGTTTTGACTTACGAACACCATTCCAATACAGAATAAGTTTGTAAATCAAGGCACCACTGTACTTAATTTACTGTTATCCTTATGGTTTAAATGTTGTTGTTTATTTTATTTTATTATTCTTGTATGTTGTTAGCCGCCCAGAGTAGACTTTGGTCTAGATGGGCGGGATATTAAAGTAAGTAACTAACTAACTAACTAACTAACTAACTAACTAACTAACTAACTAACTAACTAACTAACTAACTAACTAACTAATAAAAATTAAAAATAAGCTGTAAATGGTGGGGGCAGAAGTCCTTGAAATGGAAAACATCCTGTCTGTGAGACTTCTAATATAAAGATTCTGTTCACCATGAGGAGTCAGGACAGGATTTTTTGATTTTTTTGTACTATAAATCCCATAATTCCTCCATCCTAACAGACACTTAGCTAGGCCTAACTCCACCCAAGCTTCCTACTCCTGCCACAGGGCTATATGGGAGCTTTCTTTCTGAACAGGAAGCTAAGAAAAATAAGCCTTCCAGTTAAGGCCTTCCACTAACGGTGAGCCATATCTGAATGCCTGTAAGGTCAGTTAGGACAGTTTTTGTTTTATATTCTTAATGGTTGATTAAAGGTATCACCTACTCCTGCATTTATATGTCAGTTAGAATTCCCAAAATGGAGAATTATGGGATTTGTGGTTCCTATTACAAAAGTCAGCAAATTTTTTCCCTCATAGTTAATTCACAGCTTCTCCTTTTCATAATAATCAGTTAGTCCAGCCAGCATTCTCCTGGGTCCTCCTTTGGCAAAAGACAGAAGTATCATGTCATGAGTAGAGATGGGGATATTCGTATATGAATACGAATATTCCAGCACAGCTGGAGTTAATGAGTTAACCGTCCACTCATGTGTCCAGAGGCGGGTGCAACCCCGCTCTTCCTTCCAATTGCTCTGGAGCGCCACTTGGCTAGCCACTCGGCAGCCTTGCAGGGAGATTCATCCTCCCCCCACCTGACAGGAGTGGCTAGACGACTGGGAAGAGGAATGGCACTTGGGAGCAACTGGAAGGATGAGCGGGGCTGCCACCGCCAGCAGACATTAACTCCAGCTACACGGGGGTATTCATATTTGTATACAAATACGAATACCCCCATCTCTAGTCATGAGCATAAAGCTGAACACTTTGCAGCTACTGAGCAAGAGAGGGAACAAATAATTCCATAGCTGGCACAGTGCTGTTAACTTTTTAAAAATTAAAAAGGAGTCAACAGTTTGTTTGGAACCTCTGTTGAATGAAATAGGTTCAGAGTTTGCCAGGCCACCTGTACTATGACCAAAGGTTTAGTACAATCCAGTCAGAGGATCTATTTATTGTATCAGTCAAAGATTTTCCATGATCTTGATCTATTGATGGATTCAGAAACCGATGAAAGAACAATAAATGCAACCTACAGACTTTGCTATAGTATTTGGTACATTTCAGTGCCAGAACTTGCAAAGTAGTCAGGATGCCCTAGGTCAGTGATGGCTAACCTTTCTGAGCCCGAGTGCCTAAACTGGGGAAAAAAGAAAAAAAACCAGCAGGTGGTGGGGCAAGTGGAAGTGGCAGTGGCGTAAGCGGTGGCGTAAGTGGTGGTGAAAGGGGGGAATCCCAGGCATGGAGGTTCCTCCAGACCCATCTCAAGATCCGCCTCCCGTCATGCCCAGCCCCTGCCAGCTCCAGTTGTTCCGGATCCTGCCCCCCCGCCTGTCATGGTGCTGGAACCACAGCTGGAGCCGCCTCCTTGGGTTTGGCTGCCGAGGTAACAATCTGGCGACTTATGGCTCACGTGCCCACAGAGAGGGCGCTGCATGCCAGCTATGCCATACATGCCATAGGTTTGCTACCACTGCCCTCGGTGCTCTAGGTCAGCATGTTCTATCTAGGTGAAAAAGTTTGTCAGCTCTGCTCAGTTCTCCTTTGTGAGATGGTGAATATATTGTCTTGACTGCATATGCAAAAGACTAATTGGCCAGTGCCCACTGGGCTTTACCTGTTCCTTTTTTACCAAGTGGGTAAATAATGCTTTGTTTGCAGTTTGGATGAATTGTACAGCTGTTGTATATTTTGGACACATGCAGAAACTAAAATAGAATGCCACCAAAATGTATTCTATTTAAGGTACTGGGGTGCACCATCTCTTCTACATGAGCTTTCTCTGGGGTCAGAGAGACGATCAACTGTCTACAGACTGTGTCTCTAACTGCAGGATGTGCTAGGAATGAGACTAGACACCCTGTTTCTCCGAAAATGACAGGGTCTTATATCAATTTTTGCTCCAAAAACGCATTAGGGCTTATTTTCAGGGGATGTTTAATTTTAGACATGTCACATTCTTCTGGTTGCTGCACAATGGTGGAGGGCGGGGTTTCCCTTAACTAGGGCTTATTTTTGGGGTAGGGCTTACATGACGAGCATCTTGAAAAATCCTACTAGGGCTTATTTTCAGGTTAGGTCTTATTTTCGGGAAAACAGGGTGTATGAGTTAATATACATTTGTTATCTCTCTTTGGAAGTTGCTATACGTGGTTGAGACACATTGAAACCACATATCTCAGCTGAAAAATATGCAACTGCAAACTTGTGTGCCAGTTGCTAGTTCCCAGAATCTTCTACCTTTGGTATTGTTGTTCAAAGACCCAGTTCTACTAATTTTTATGTAATGAAATTGGATTTTTTAGCCTTTAGAAGTTATTATTTTGAAAATGAAACTGTCTTAACATTTTAACTGTAGAATCAGGTCTGCCCAGGCATCCTGACGCTTTTCTGGACTTTTCGCAAAGCTTTTAGAGAGAGATTACATTTTTAAACAAACTAACCCTTCTTTCTATGGAACCTCTTGGTCTGACCTATTGCAGTCAGCTGGGGGGATTCATTAGAGAGAAGATTCTGGAGAAGATGGAATTGATATCTGTGTCTGTTGATCTCACACAATGCTTCTGATTTAGCATCTGCTGGGATTTTAAGAAGGTCATGATCTTCTTACTAAGAAATCTGTTAGTTCCCCCCCCCAATCATATTATGTGCAAATGGGGATACAAGGTGAACAAAAAATGACATAATGATCACTTTGCAATCTACAGTGGGGTCTTGACTTAAGAACGGCTCGAGTTAAGAACATTTTGACTTAAGAACCACTCTCTTAGGAAAATATTGACTTGACTTACATACTTAGATTTGAGTTAAGAACTGAAAAAAACCCACGTGGGAGGCAGGGAAAGTGCAAAATTTGAACTTTCAGTTAACTGTTGGCCAGTGAAAAGGGTGCCTGTCTGCTTCCTCACTCCTCTCAGCGTTTAGAGAGTGGATTGGGAGACAGTCTTCAGACTGCCTGGTACTGTACTGCCTGGACTGTATTTTCCCTGCCTTCCCTGAACCTTTCTTGACGTAAGAAAAAAAGAAACAAAATATCCCCCTCTAGTGGTCGAAGGCGGAATAGCAGCTTCCCATTAGTTTCTATGGACGGAAAAGAGCAGATACGGATCAAATGGTTTTCAATGCATTCCTATGGGAAATGCAGATTTGACCTGAGAACTTTTTGACTTGAGAACCGCCTTCCAATACGGATTAAGTTCTCAAGTCAAGACCCCACTGTACTATGTATATCAACACAGAAAACCTAAAGGAAAAAAGATGATGAGACTAAACAGTAAAAAGTGACAGTAGTGCAATCAACAATTTATACCTCATAGTCTGCAAAGCAAAGTGTGCCACTTATTTATTTACCGTATTTTCGCACCATAAGACGCACTTTTTTCCCACAAAACAGGGGGGTGGAAAGTCTGTGCATCTTATGGAGCGAAGAAAACAGATTATCTTTTCCTGTTTTCTTCTCCTAAAAAATGGTGCATCTTATGGAAAGGTGCGTCTTATGGAGCGAGAAATACGGTACTTATTTATTTTATCCCACCCTTCTCCTTAAAATGAACCCAAGGTGGTTTACATTTTTAAAAAGACAATATTTAAAACCTAAAAATGGTTAAGTATACAAATATTTTTTAAAAAATAAACAAGTATTACATTAAAAATAATAAAATCAATAGTATAATACATTTAAAACAACAAAGCACAAGAATCCATTAAAAACCACTTTCAAACCACTAGTTATTAAGGAAAAGCCTGCCTGAAGAGAATGGTCTTTGCCTGCTTGCAGAAGAATAGCAAAAATGGGGTCGGCCTAGCTTCCTGTGGGAGGGATTTCCAGAGTCTGGGAGCAGCCACAGAGAAGGCCCTCTCCCACTAGGTCTGTGAATTGTTCCTAACCATCTTCCCCCACGAGATAGAGCCAAACAACCACTACCCCTGGTTTACTGGGGAGCTGATGGTGATGAATCAAATGGGACAAAGACTAGAACGATGATTACTGGAACTTGGAGCCTCTGCAGAGGTGAGCGACCAATTAAAATAGTCTGCCCCAGGAGGCTGAGGGAGCCAAATAGTTTCCTGACGGTTCTTGGGGAGTTCCCTGTTGCCTTGGCAGGCAATTCTGTTGAAGCCCTGGTGATGATCTGTCCATGACAAATGAACAACAGAGAATTCCTCCATATCCAGATCACCAACATCTACCCCAGTACAGAAAACCTGGTCTAAAGTTTGCCCTGCAGCATAAATGGGGGCAGATACCATTTGGGACAGACTCCACTATGCAAGCCCTCCCCAAGCTCAGGTTACATAGTATGTGAAACATTAATACAAATAATAGACTCAAACTGTTTACTGTCTATTTGAGCTATCTGTATATATTCACTATTATACTAGTGAAGTGCTTTCTTGATAAACAACCTATATGAACATAATGGGCAAAACCTCTAATATTTTGCTGTACCCAGACTTAGCCTTTCCCAACCAGTCCCTCCATTATCATAGTCTTGCAGCTTAGAAATGGAGTGATCTTTTCTCATTTATTCAGCAGATACTTTCTCATTTATTCAGCAGCTGTAAGTTACTTCAAAATTAATTGATGCATTTAACCAGTATTTTCACTACATTCTCCCTATGCACATGCCCTGTGCATGTGCCCATGTATACAAGAGTCTAGAGTTCAACCTGATGAAAAGTGAAATGAAGTACAGATGTTTCAGAGATGTGCACAGAACATTAGAATTAACTGTCTGTAACAATGGTCATATGATTAATTTACTGTTTGTTGGACTACAGCTCCCATCATTGTTCACCACTAGCTAGCTAGGCTAACATTGAGAAGGGCACATGTTTCATATTCCTGGAGTAACAGAATATAATTTATTAGTTTAAGTACTAGCATGGCACACATGACTGTTCAGAAAATTTAAATAAGAGTAATTTTGTTATGCATAGTAATTTTAGTTAGTATGTTCTGTGCAGACTTTAAGGAGAATATCTGTTAACTGAAGGGACTGTAAATGCCCTGAGCTGTCCCACACTCCCATCTTTCATAGTAGGTTCTGTGACAGGAGACAGAGGGTGCTTTGCAACAAACAGGTTTATCAAATGGCATGAATTTATTTTGCAAATACGGATCTTGCTACCTCTACAAATATCTTTTCTAGTACAGTCCCAAACTCTTGGATTATTGATTCAAAGGAGTCATCCCTGTTCTTCTGTAACCTGGAAGACTCTCCTGAGATATGCTAGGCAGGGGTTGCTGCAATAAGGATGGCTTATAGCCAGACTTACTCGCCGCTTGATGGGATTTTTCCACCTCTCCCCTTCTTCTCTCCTAGTTAAAGGATTTGACAAACTCTCCCCTGCTAATTAGGTCAGGATGTTGGAATGTTGGTGGTAAAACTTCCTCTCCTCTGTTTCAATGGCTCTCCTTCTTCTCTCTCTCCCCCAAAGGATGGCTCCCTTGGTGACTTGGCCTGTCATAACCTCTGTGCCTCAGTCTTGGGCATGTGCAAATGGCACCAGCTCCTGTCATCCATGGGTCTCCTATCTCTACTATCTCCCACTTCTCACTGGGTTTGGATCTTCTGAGCTGTCCCGCTTTGGCTTGAGAAGCTTCCCACTCTGGCTCCTCTCTAGCATGTCTTCTTCCTCTGAGCCTTTCACTCCTTCCTCCTCCTTCTCTTCCCATTTTCCCTTTTTACCCTCTTCTCCCCTACCCACCAGGGGTCCTTCTTCTCTTTCTCCACCTTTCTCTGTCAGTTCAGTTTCTTCTCCAATTGTACTTTCACAGGTGAGCTAGATACAGTGCTGCCTCGCTTAACGAGCGCACATTTAACGACGAATCCGCATAGTGACGTGTTTTTTGCAATCGCTAATGCGATTGCATTGCGATGTTTAGATAGGCCAAAAATCGCATTGCAATGATCGGTAAGCGTTTCGCTTACCGATCTTCGCATTGCGATGTTCTAAAAACAGCTGATCGGCGGTTCCAAAATGGCCACCGGAAGAATAAAATGGCCGCCCGCTCCGTTTTCGCGCCCTGCCCTCGCTTACCGAGGCAGCGAAAATGGTGGCTGGATAGGGAATCTTCACTTACCGGTGGGTTTTCGCCCCATAGGAACGCATTAAACGGAGTTTAATGCGTTCCTATGGGGTTTTCAGTTCTGTTTAGCAATGTTTCAGGATAGCGACGTTAATCCTGGAACGGATTAACATCACTATGTGGGGCGCCACTGTATGGGGAAAATGTTCGAGACTTTTGAGAGGGGCAATAGTTTTCCAGTGGAAACAGGGATGTCTTCATCTTCCTCACTCTAATTTCTAATTACTTTTACTATGACAAGGAATGCTTTTTGTATAAAATGGCATTTAAAGCATATTCTTATGTACATCATTTTGTCCCAAGGACCACATTACAACATTTTGTTTTTCTGACACATGAGAACAACAAAATATATGGTATTCTACTTTCCATATTCAAGAAATGCAAATTTGGTAAATTCTCTTTTATAAAGAGAAGTAAACAATTTTTTCTCCAATCCCTATCTAATTTAAATACATGAGTAAGAAATTGTAGCAAAACACAGTGCAGCTGGTCAGTTCGGTTGAAGGAAATTGAGTGAGATCCTCTGAGTTTTTGGGTAATGCAAAGGTGTTCCTAGGAGGATAGTCTATGCCCTTCAGGTTTAAAACTATGTACATGAGCATGAACAAGTTGCTACAAACCTAGAAGTATGCACACCTTTCTCTGTTTTTCCCAGGAAAACAGGGAGGAGCTGTTCAGAATACTTTTACTTTCATTTTCAGTTAATCATGGCTTCCTGTGTCTCCAAGCAGGGAGCTCTGGTTAATATCAGCTGTGATTAGTACAAACAATCCAGATTCAGAAAACTAAGAGGTTGGCTTGTTTTAAATTAAGGTGGACAAAAATCAGTCCTCCTGTTGTTGTTGTACTGCAAATCCTATCACACTTTGCCAGCAACAGTCAATGTTGAGGAATGCTAGAGACCGCAGCCCAACAACATCTAGAGGTCCACACTTTGACCACCCAGGATTAAGCTGACTCTAGTTAATGTTAAGAATACATTGATACTTCAGATGGTGTGATAAATGATGGTAAATGAGAAACAAAACTTGTACACTTCTCATAGCTATGTGGCAGGAGAAAGACTAAAGCATATGGCCATTCTCTCCTTCGACTCTTGGGTCCTTGCTTCTCATTCTTCTAAAAACAAAAGTGCTATTACGGCTTTAGAAAGTCTGCCCAAAAGCTGAAAAAGTAATGTTAGCTAAATACTGTGATGATTTGTGTTTTTATGTGTATTAGAATGGGATATGTAGTCCTAAGATTGTCCCAATAGCATCCATCTTGATTTAAAGTCTGTTCTGTAGTAGGAAAGTTTTTCATGCTGTTTCAGAGAAGCTTCGCTCTCTGATTATCTCGTTGCTAAGATGAGTAGAGAGCAGAGACTTTCGTAGTCAAAATAATTCTGCCACAAAACTTGATAACAACTCTCAAGCTCTCATGAGAAAGTTAGGCGGGACAACAAGACCCAGGAGGGGGTGTTCCTTATGAAGAATTCTGGGAAGAAGAAGGAAGTTGGTAGAGGAGTTGAAAAAAAGATGGAGTTGGACTGAGAAAGGTCAGACATGTGCTTTTTCCCATAATGGATTATAATTTTGCTATGGACTATTTTTCCTACCATGGACTGATGGAAGTCAACTGGATTTCATCTAGCATCAGCCTATGAAGACCCAAGACACGTGAGATGGACTGTGTTATGCTTTTTATTAGTTAGCATAATTCTATTTCTTTATTTTTCTAGCTGGAGTGGGGAGAGGAGTATTCCGTTTGTCTTGATATGAAAATGTACCTACTGAACTATTTTACCATCAACTGAAACCTTTTCTAAAGCAATTCTTTCCAATAAAGCAGTAATGGTTTGATCTGCATGCATTGGTTCTTGTACAGACTAGCTGAATGTCTAATTGGCCATGTGTGTTTGCTACCAAAGATTTAGAGCCAGATTATTCTGAGTATAACTCATGGATTTGTCTGTGTGTGTTGCTTTCTTAATAAAGGAGATTGGCTTTTGAGGAAGAAGTTTAGACAGGACCTTGCTGAGACCTAAGGGATCTGCTCAGCAGTCAGAGGTTTGTCTGGATTTCGGACTCATCCCAGTCTCCGGCACCCCCGTAAATCTCTTTGGAGTTAAGGGGCTCAATGAATATAAAAGCCAAAATCCTGTTGTGTAAGTTATGCCCAAGGAAGAGTATGATGTCACCAGCAGGGGAGATTTAATAAAAATCTTCCTCCTCCTTTCTTGTAGTTTGACCAATTTTTGAGTAATCACAGAAAAATTGATTTGGAAGGGGCCTCTAAAGCCATTGAATCAAAACCCCTGCTTAAAACAAATCTTACAGATGGTTGTTCAATTTTCTTTAGAATGCCTCCAGCGTTATCCTGAGGTTATTGGTTCCATTGTCGTACTGCTCTAACAGTTAATAAGTTTTCCCAGATATTCAGCCTAAATCTGGCTTCCTATAGCTTAAGCCCATTATTATGTGTCCTGCACTCTGGGATGATTGAGAATAGATCCTGCTGCTCCTCTGCATGGCTTACCTTTCAAGTATTTGAAAAGTGCTATCATATCTCCTCTTAGTCTTCTTTTCTTAGGCCAAAACATGCCCAGTTATTTCAATCTTTCCTCATAGGGCGAGGTTTACTGCTGTACTGCAGCCAAAACAGGGGTCACAACCCCAGCTCAAGGTTCACTCAGCCTTCTATCTTTCTGAGGTTGGTAAAATGAGTACTCAGCTCACCAGGAAGGAGGGGCAATGTGTAGCCTGCATAATTAACCTGTAAACCTTTAAGCACTGTGGGGTGATTTATAAGTAACTTGCTTTGCTTTGCTTTGATCATCCTTATTTCCCTTTTCTGAACTTGTTCCAATTTGTTAGCATCCTTCTTGAAGTGTGGTGCCCAGAACTCGAGAACCTAACCAGTACTGAATAAGAGGGTGATTAGTACTTCACGGGATTTCGAGACCATACTTCTGTTAATGCATCCTAGAATCACATTTGCCTTTTTTGCAGTCACATCACATATGTTGGCTCATATTCATCTATTGATCTACAACAATTCCAAAGTCCTTCTCACTTGCAGTATTACAGAGCCAAGTATCCCCCATCTTGTAACTGTGCATTTATCTTCCCTCCCCTCAGATGTAGAACATTGCACTTCTCCCTGTTAAATTCCATTAGAGGCAGCAGGCCAGCTCTGCAAAGGGAGGCTGGGACCACTGCCTCTAAGGATGGTGGTGGTGGTGGTGGAACAGGAGGCGCCAGCAGGAACAAGTAAGGAAACAACAGGGAGAATCAGGAAGAGGGGTGGAAGAGGGCGGGAGCAAGTAGGTTCCCCCCCCAGCATGAACCAGAAAAATTAACCATAAACTGGCTAGTTTTCGGGGGGGGGGTGTTGTGGTTCATGGTTAGCCACAAACCACAAACTAGCCCAATTTGTCATTTTCCCCGATTCATGTCCATCTCTAACCATGAATCAAAAGGTAAACTGCAGCCAAGAAGACTGAGACCTGAAAAGGCTATGAAACTACTGAGGAGCTCCTCAAGTGTAAAGGTGACTAGAGACCAAGGCCTAGATAATCCCTACTTCCGTATTCCTTATTAGCATTGACAGATGTGAAAACTGAACAACAAAATCTGACGGAAAAAAATGTATCTGAATTAAGGTGTTGGAAGAGGGCTTTACAGACTCTATGGAATGCCAGAAAGAAAAAATAAATGAATTCTAGCTCAGTTCAAGGATGATCTCTCAAATGAACTGAGGCCATTGTTGTTGTTGGACTTCAGACATATCTTAAAAATATAGGATTCATGGGAAAAAGACAATAAATGGGATGGGATGTTGAGATTTTCTGGACCAGAAGTACCATAATTCCTCATTCTGGGAATTCTGCCTACCTCACAGACAACGTTACAAACACATACTTGTGATTAATCTGGGAGAAAGGCCTAAACTACAGTGGTGCCTCAATTTACAAACACCCCTACTTATGACCATTCCGAGTTATGACCAGCTCCGGCTGCAAAATTTTGCTTCTACTTGCGACCGGAGCTTCCACTTACGAACAGAAAAAGGCAGGGGAAAAAGGCAGGAAATTCAAATTGATAACTGTAGGTGGCAACGAGGCTGCTTCCTTGTAGCTCTTTCGCCCCAGCAGTTAGAGAGTGTGTGTCATCGTTGGACGCTTGGGACTGCCTGCTTCTGAGATCATGTGTATGTTTGCAGGGACGCTTTGGGCTGCCTTGTAAGGTAAGGTGCTGTTTTCTGCTTTTAAAAAACTGTTCTGGTCTTTTTGCAGTGTGGTTTTGAACTGGTGGGGTTATGTTTCTGTGCTGTGATGGGTCTTAGGGGGTTTGTTTGGTTTTTGAGTTTTCCCCCCTTCTGATGGGTCTTGGGGGGTTAGGTTGCTTTTTGGATTTTCCCCCCATTTCCAATGGGTCTTGGGGGGTTTCCTTGCTTTTTGGCTTCCCCCCATTTCTGATGGGTCTTGGGGGGGTTTCCTTGCTTTTTGGATTTTCCCCCCATTTCCGATCATGCACAATCTGCTTGATTGCTTTTTACTTTGTCTTGTTTGCATTTGCAATGCATCTTGCATGGTTGATTGGTTTTTGGTTTGTTTTCTTTGCATTAGGTCTTGCATGCTTGATTGCTTTTTGCTTTGTCTTGTTTGCATTTGCAATGGGTCTTGCATGGTTGATTGCTTCCCTCCCCCTCCAGCTAGAAGGGATTAATCACGTTTCTAACCAGTCTTGCAGTGATTTTTTGGGTGATTTTTTCTTCAGCCAAAATGGATTAATTCCAATCCATTCGAATGGGAAATGGTGCTTTGACTTACGATCATTTCAAATTATAACCGTCTTCCTGAACCAATTACGTTCGTAAGTTGAGGCACCACTGTATAAGCCTTTGTGGCTTGCTAGGCTTAGCTCTCCCCAAGACTTTAACTCAGAAAAAAAGCTCTCAGATAGCACTAGTGACAGAGTTGCAGTATTACCAGGAGGCGCTAGGTGGCACTAACCAGTAGAATTCCCCAGAGAGATGAAGACACCAAGCAATGTCAGGGTTGATAGCAGAAAAGTTGTATTAACTCAATTTGTTTGTAGAATATATACATACACATACAGAGCTTTGTCCTTGTTTCCGGTCCAGTGGTCATACACAGCAGTTCCAACAGAGTTCAGGCATAAATCAGGTCAAAGTCCTTGTAATCAATTCAGCAGTCATATACCATATATTCAGTCCAGCAGTCAGAGTCCTTCTCCAGTATTCTCCACGACGACACAGTTTCTTCCAGCACGACCACTCCACCACGACGACACCACAGAGTATGTGTGCTGGGTCTGCTTGCTTTATCCCAGGGTTAGCCAATCCTGGGATTTCTTTCTCAGCTGATACGAGTCTTACATTACCCCAGCTGCATAAATTCTTATTCTCTTAGCAATGATTCTTACAATTATATTCTTTGACTGTTCTATACAAAACAGTATTTAACAATTCTTCCAGGTTTATCTCAAACCTGTCAACTAGGACAGAAGCAGAAAGCATGGCCTAGCTATGGCCCAGAGCTTTATAAGGTAAGATGTATCACACTTAGGTTTGTGTTGATGGGGTTTGTAGTCCCCTTTGTATACAGCAGAGTGCACAATGGCAGAAATTTAACTTGAATGAAGTTACAGTTATTTATTTTACAAAAGCATGATTCACATTTAATTCATGTGATTTGAATATTAATAGTCCAAAAGATTATAACAGCTTTTCATTGCTTATTATTTGCTTTTAAATTAGTTGCTTGCAGCCTCTATAATTTCAGGACTCATAAATCCTTTAACAGTTTCTTTTCCGTATTCTCTCACACATGAGGAAATATCCATGCAGACTTCTCTCACTTCATCTGGCAGTACATTTTCATTCTGTTGCTTCATTCTGCAACTTACTAACTAACTAACTAACTTACTTACTTACTTCTTCCTCTTACTTCTTCATGCTTTGCTACTGCCGCTGCCTTTATACTGATCTTACTCAAAGGCATCCAGCATTTCTCAAGGTCAATCAACTCATCAATCTCACCTGCCTGTCTTTCCGGCTTGTAACTTTACTGAACAGAAATGCTCTTTGTACAATATAACCCCAACATGTGTAAAGTGTCTATAATGTAGGCAGAACTCCCAGAATTGAGAATTACTGTATAATCTCTGTGGCCCTAAAAAAATCTGAAAATCCCATCCCGAGGGATTTTGCTAGGGGAAGTGAAAGTTAGTAGGGGAAAACAATGACCAAATATGAGATTGTTTGACTCAGTAAATGAAACAACAGCCTTTACTTTGCAAAGTCCAAGCAGGGCTTTAACAATAGGACCTTCTGGAAGAGCAACCTGACAACACATAACAGCAGAAGAATTCAATGCTGAAATATTCCTCAAGTTCATTATGCATAGACAGGGCTATAAATGGGAGGGAGCATTCAAACTGAACTTCAAAGGGTAGGAGAGGACGTTTGACTTTAAATCTGGCGTCATGTGATCTTTAAGACGTGTTTTGACATTCTCCTGTAAGATGTTCAATTCCTCAACTCATAACTCAAAACAAAAGCAAGAAGAACCAATAATCACTATGGGAGTCTTGTTTGCCTCTTCTTAGTGAGGTGGTACAAATATTTTATAGATATTGAAAGAAATTAGCATAGCTAGGATGAAGAGGGGAATCTGAATGTTATTCCCTCAGACTTTGTCAGAATTGTTTTTTTAAAATGATCAACCTGGGATTACCTCAGGAGATCTGCATGTGGATAAAGGATTTTCTGACAGATAGGCCACAGTCAGTAAGGATGGGATCTCATCATTCTTCTACCCTGGTACTAAGTACAGGAGCTCCCCAGGGCTGTGTGCTAAGTCCCTTCCTCTATTCCCTGTACACACATGATTGCACCCCACTGTATAACACCAATGCAATTATTAAATTTGCGGATGATACGACAGTGGTGGGGCTCATAAATAAGAACAATGAGTCTGCTTATAGAAAGGAAGTACAAAGGTTGATACTTTGGTGTAAAGAAAATCATCTCACACTTAACATCAAAAAAACTAAAGAACTCATAATTGATTTTAGGAGGAAGAGAAATGTACATTTACCACTGTACATAAATGGTGAGGAAGTGGAGAGAGTTGGTAGTTTTAAATTTCTGGGTACTTACATCTCAGAGGACCTCTCATGGACTATAAATGCCAACATGCTAATGAAGAAGGCACAGAAGAGGCTGTATTTCCTGAGAATGCTCGGCAAGTTAAATTTATCTCAGCATTTACTTCTGTCATACTATCATAGCACCATTGAGAGTGTCCTAACCTATGGCATTCTGGCATGGTTTGGGAGTAGCTCTGTAGCGGACAAAAAGCTCTACAGAGAACCATTAAAACTGCCCAGAATATCATCGGGCTCCAGCTACCAACCCTGGGTGACATCTTCACATCCCGCTGTCTGAGGAAGTCACACAGCATCCTGAGAGACTCTTCCCATCCTGCTTATAACTTTTTTGAACTGTTACCGTCTGGCAGAAGATATAGAACAATGAAGACTCGGACCACACGTTTTCTAAATAGTTTTTATCCCAGAGCTATAATTGCAATTAATAATGAGCTTAAAGACCACTAGTAGTGAATAATTAGTTGGACTGTGTTACTTAGCCTGCGGTGTAGATGTTTGTATTTTTAGTGGGGGACTTTTAGTGGGTGGGGAGTGTTTGGGGAATTTTATGTGTGTGCATGTGTCTGGTCTCTGGGTGTCTGTGAATTTCGTTGTATGGGTATACTGTGTATATACTTACAATGACAATAAATGATGATGATGATGATGATGATGATGATGATGATGATGAAGAAGAAGAAGAAGAAGAAGAAGAAGAAGAAGAAGAAGAAGAAGAAGAAGAAGAAGAAGAAGAATTGATCCAGACTGTCCTGGATCTATAGTCTGCCTGAGACAAACAGCAAAAAAAAAAAAAAAAAAAAAAAAAAAAAAAGGTACAATGGAATTATCTTCACCAAATGCAATCTGATCCTGAAAAGAGCCCTTCAGTCACAGTGGCAGCTTCTGTTCTTGGCTTCTGCCTTCTCTTTTCCCTTTTTAAAACTGCAGTTGACCAGGGATTTAAATTTTCATTGCTGCAAATAGGCAACTCATTTTCAGATTGATCTCTGTTTCTGACTGCTCTCATAGAGCAGCCAGGGTGGATCTTGCAGCCCTCTGGCAATAGAAGGCTTTTGGATTAATTGCATGTGTCTCTCACACAAAATCCAAAAACCCACTCCAAACTATAGCTTCAGATTAATGTTGTGGTTAAAAGAGCCACTTTGGATCCCTTGTTGGGAGAAATGTGGCATATAAATAAAACTAATAATAATAATAAAACCCACAAATAAACAAATAACCTCATTTGATAACTTTGACTATTCTCACACAATGTGACAGAATGAAAAACCTTTCAAAAAGAGTTTCAAACAAGAAGAAATGTAAGACAACTTCACATGGGTAAGGATCAGGATGCTTCTGGTTACTTCCTCATGTGGCTGAAGTGTGTTTGTGCGTCTGTGATCGTGTGTGAGAGAGCATATCTTTCCATTCATTGCACAAATAAGCTCTGTGGTGGCTGTCAGCCCTCCCCTTCCACAGCTTTCCACACTTCAGATAAACTCCAGAGACATATTTATTTAATTTCTTCCTTAAGGGCCTTCCAAATCAGGAAGTGTAGACAATTAGGAGAGCTAAAGAGTGATAACAAGATATGTAAGGGGGGGCGGGAGAAAAATATAAATTCAGCAACCTTAGACATCTTGAAATGTTATGGCAATCTCAAAACTGTAAACAAAATAAATTTAAATGAATGATCTGAAGATAAGATAGAAAAATTGGAAAGTAGTTTCTAAAAAAATTAAACTTTTAACAAAATTGAAGGTCAAAGAGTTTCTCCTTCTAGTTTCTCACTAGTTTGTCTTTCTCACAGCTAGACACATGACCACTAAGGACATAAAGATAATATTATTGGCATCTCCAACAAAAACAAAATATATTGACAGAGCCCCTTCAAAAATTTAACATCTGGAAGTTATAAGAAGTGACCCATGAAGAATGACAGCAAATGCTGGGCCACAATTTCTTATAAGACTGAGAAAGTGTCCTAGAATGACTTTAAGTGGCAGACAATTTGTGCAAAAAAAAAAAAAAAAAAAAAAAGACTGCTGTTTCCACTTTCAGTGGAAACAAATAAACAAATGAAATTGAGGGGAAAATAATGACTGTATTATAATCAAGGCAATAAGTGAGTTCCACTTTTGAGAAAACGTCAAAGAAGTTCTCCTTCTGGAGAAATTGAGTGAAACTGTACTCCCAGTTTCTCTTCTGACAAATATAATGGAGACTTTGAGAGGCGAATGTTACCCAAGTGTCATCCAAATGTATGTCAATAGCAATTTATCCTTCCTGTGACAGCCTGTTGCATGAGAATAAAGAGGAGAATGGCAGACAGAAAAAAAGAGAATGGCAGGAAAGAGGGGAAGATAATGTCTTTGACCACATCTGACTCCTGCCCCACTTCTTCTGGCACTCACTCCAATAACAAAAATAGCAATAATTGATGTCCCACAAAAGGGCTACTAGTGTGGCAAAGACAACAGGATGTACACAAGTCACATCTCAGCATCTCTAGAAACAGACTTCAGAGGACATTTGTAATCACGTTCACCTGAAAGTGGCCACAAACCTTTGCAGGCTTTAAAAGACACATGCTGAAGGACAATGCTGAAGGTTTTACAGACATTTCTGTGCCCTCACCACTCTTAGCCTTTACATGTAAAGACTAATTTGGATTTACTTTGTCATGCCCATAGGTGAGCCCTATAGGACTACCAGTTCAACTGTATAACTAACATCTCCTAGATTTTCCTAATGCTAGTTGGTGAATTAAACTAAATGACTGCTCTTGGGCAACCACTCCATTGCATCATTCTCTCTGGACTGGGTGTCTTCCCAGTGTCAATTGGCCACACTTGATTATCCCAACCACCCAGATACATATATCACTACTGAAATGTATTGGTGGACTCCATAGTCCCTGCTCCTACAGTTGCAACAGAAATTTAGTGGCTATGATGTTGTCTATCTATGCTGTGGAAAGGTGCCATAGCACTTTTCTGCTCCCCAGAATCCTGTAGAATGGCAGGTCAGTTTCACTTACCAAAAGGAAGTGAATGACAGAAAGGGAAAGCATCAGCAGCCAGATTTTGGAGGTGGCCTTCAAGCAGAAGTGCCACCAATCTCAATAGTGACCACTAGGGGCAGCATAGTCACATGCAGATTACAGGCCATCAGCAGTCCAGCTCAGGCAAACTAACAGGACAGCATTATTAATCCTGGCTTAATAATGGCAACATTAGTATCTCATATCAGTATGATGGTAAACAAAAGAAGTAATGCAAAGTACACCTTGATACTTCATCTTCTGTTTGACTCATTGTTTCCAGTTCTCATTAGGCGAACAATATTATCAATTCACTATATTTATCATCGACTGTGGAGCAAGTGAAGTGACTGTTGTCCCAAGAGGTAATAACATATTTGTCAAATCAGACAACTTACTGGTATCGTTGCAGCTAGTACCCCTCTGGAAAAGAACAATAATTTATAGCTGGGGTGCTCAAGCAATAGGACACAATAGAAGAAAAACAGGAAACAAAGGTGGGAAGAGGACAAATTACATTCTCAGCTGCTTTCCTATACTATCACTGCATGAGAGTGCAGTGACATTCCTGTGCAGCATAGCAAAACAACATTCTACAAAACAATTCTAAAAGTAGGGGCAGAACAAACAAAAATGTAAATTTAAACTGGACTTCAGATCAGCAACAAACATGGCACACATGTAGCACACAGTCTGCTAATGCCCTGTGCCAAATTTGGGGAAATTTGAGCAAAGAATTTTCAAGTCATAGGCATCCTCCAGTCTCGAGAGACTATGGTAACACGCTCTGTATCGAGGTGTCCTCTCCAGAGCATGAAGCCTGGGTAAAGTAATATGGAGAATAGGCTATTACCCAAGCACCAGATCCCCCCCCTCCGCGTTGCTGAAATGGTCCAATGGAAAGGCAAGAGCCAATACAACTGGTTCCAGCAACGTCGCAGGAGTTGGCAGAACGACATGAACTACCTTCGGTACTCCAGCTCCAGATTTTGCCTCAAGGGTCCAGAGCTACTTTGGGGGAATCAGGAGGCCTCGTCTTTCGAAACAGTCCAAAAGAGCCAGAGGAAAAAAGAGCTGCCTGGGGAGTAAGGGGAGGAGAAGGAGCAATGGGACCAGGGAGGAAGACCGAGGGCGGGAAACGGGGAAAAGGAGAGAAAGCCAGAAAATTGCGGGGGAGGGGGAGAGAGACAAGATAGGGGAGGGAGTGCCTCATCCTCCCAGGCTATCGGCTTTAGTAGCTTCACTGCCCAAGTCGGTGGATCCCTCTTTCTCTCTGCCGCTACCTTTTGTTTCTCTTGCAGTCACGGCTACGTTTCTATTGAAAATTGAAAATTCCCTATGTCCCCCTTCCCATGCAGATGCAAGTGACTCTAAATGTCCCCAGATTTAAAACAGATCAAATAAATTGATCAGTCTTACGTATTTTGAAAGAGAATGCTTGGGTCTACCCCCTTTTTATTTGGAAAAAAAATCCAGGCTGTGTAGGTTGAAGTACTGATCCTCAAAAAGGATTTTCAAAAAGGAAAAAAAATGTGACTTTGTTACACCAGCTTACCAGCCAGAGAGTTCCAAAGTAGATACATTGTTGAAGCTTTCTGGGGAGAATGTTGGAGAACAATGAAAGCAGGTTTTCTTTAAAGGGTTAAAACAAGGCTGGCTTTAAAGAAATTAATGGAGTGACTGCCCTCCAGAAAGGGGCATTTTGCCATGCATCTCCAAAGAATGAGCATACAGTTTTGTAAGGCATATTCAAAGTATTTCTCTATTAGAAAAACAGAGCAGTTGTGTTTGCCCAAATCCTGAGTTCTTTAAGTAAATATTTCTGAAACCAGTAAATATTTAAGTAAATATTTCTTCCTATTTCCAGCAATATAGTATTTTCTGGTTAGTTCTGTACCCTCATTGTTATGTGCATGGTAGGATAGACTCAGTTTACTCATTTTTACTCTAGTGAGAGTTCAGGCTTGATTTGGTTGAGCACCTGCTCTTCCATCTTTCTGGCTATCTGTCATGTATGTGAGGCTCTCCTCTAACACCACATTTCAGATGAATTGATTTTTGTCCCTTCCTTTCTTCACTGCCTTTCTTTCACATAGTATGGATGATTTTGACTTTGCTACCAAGAGACCATTTTTGCTAACTCCAACCTTTTCCCATTTGTTTATTTCAAAAAGCAAGGTTACATCTTTTTCAAGACATGCAGACAACACGTTAGAGCTTTTGGGCCTATATAACATTTTTTTCTCAGATTACCTACCCGAGGAAAGGGTTTGGAAATTGGAACATAGCTTTCTAGTCTGCATTCTGAGGAGCAGGCTGAGAGGCTACCTGAGAGCTTAAAGAGTACAATGTTCCTCCACGGTATGTGTTACACTCACAGTTTTGTTTCATTATTTCATTAAGTGTAAATCAGACCTTCAGAATATTGTGGCAAAGAAGGACTACAGCCACATCCCAGCTGCTCTTGCTTCTGTCCTCTCCCAGTCACCATAGTACAGATGATGTGCTCATCTTCTATGAACACATTATCTGTATCATGTCTTCACAGAAGACGTCATCTTCTCTAACACTGGATAAAGGGCAGCCTGAAAGTTAGCAACATCAATGGCAGCAGTCAAGATGGTCTACAGGATACCCTGTTGTGCTATCATTCATATGTGTCAAAAAATAGCCCTGACAATTGCTTTGTGTTTGGGTGAGAAGTGGTTAACCAATGAAAAATGAGTCTCTTTCTAGGTTTTTCCTTTGCTTGGTGTCAGTTTGTGAATAGTAATGAGCACAAAAGGTACCACTTTGGACCATCTTGACAGCTGCCATTGGTATTGTCAGCATTCAGATTGCCCTTTGCTATGGAAAACATGGCATCACTTTTCCAGCTGGCAACACAGGCATGATATTATGCAGCAATACTCAGCAATTTCCTTGCATTCTGTATCATGGATACAGAAGCACAATATACCATGTATGTAAACCAGGGGCTTTTTGAACAATTGAATTATTATCCACCACCACGGATACTGCATGCAGGGTTTTTTTAATTATTTGCATTCTCTTCTCCACAGAATACTTTGTATTCTCAAGACATCATCCACAGTTACATACTTGATTTCAATGTGTACCACACAGTTCTCATAAAGAGGATTTTGGGGGGAAATAGTGCATGATCTTTGCTACAGGGATGCTCTGTAGCTCAGTGCTACAACAAATGCCTTCTACTCAGAAGGGCCCTAGCCCAGTCCAAGATAGCCACAACTGGTAAGTATGGAGTATAATTTTAGTGATAACAGCTTACCAAGTATATTCTTCCTAAACTAATATAGAAAATAGTTAAGTTTTTGGTATTCGTATTTCTCAGAATTTTGTGCTTGTGGTTGTTGTTTCCCATAATATATATATATATACTGCATTATATATATATAGTGTTTCCCATAATATATTTAGTGCATTTCTCATAATACTGTATATGTTATGAGAAATGCACTAAAATGTAGTCATGAACCCACTCTACATAAAATAGTATTGCACTAAAGAAAACCACTTGCAAACATCCTTTCAAAGTGAGTGAATGAATGAATCCATTCATGTTATGAGTGATCTTCTCAGAAGAAAGCAAAACATTTGCAAAGCAACATTAAAGTAGCATTAAATATTATTCTTTGTGTCTCTAGGAGTAGATTCTTTCCCTAGATAAGGAGAGGGAGGGCTGAATCAATAATCTGCTAGTAGACTCTTCAGAACATTTTCCTTCTCCCTCCTATAGCCCTCTTTGCCATTTTAGAAGTTGCTTTAGAGGAGTTTCCCTTACAGGGCTGTTTTTAGGGACCATGCGGAAAGCTGGAATGGGAAAGAGACTCATTTCTATCCTGGTTCTACTTGAAACCCCTGATCTACTAGCAGATGCCAAGTATTATGGCACAATGGTAATCATGCCATATATTTTCTGTAAGCACAGTAAAGAGGATTCTACAAGCAAAATCAAAAGATTTGGGGGTCCCAAACAAAACATTATAACCATGAAACTAAACCTCAGATCATCACCAAATTTGACAGAGATGTAGCATGAAGTCTGCTCTTGCTCTCTGCCAGATTTTGGGAATATTGGGCAAAGGATGTTTGAGTTATGATTTTTTAGAAGTAACACTGTTTTATCCTTGTAAAGACACAAATGACCATTTTGTCGGCTAATAGAAAAGAGATGGAAAATGTAGACAAAATTTGCACACAAGGGGAGAAAAACCTCAATTTTAACCTCTTTTTAGCCTGTGGAGTGTCTCGGGGTTCCATGATTCCCCATACTATTTCACATATACATGAAAAACCTGAAAGAGTACTATCAGTATGCCAATGACACCCAACTCCATCAGTTTTTAAGGCCTTCCAGGAGACCCTTCTCTCAGTCTCTCAGGCCTCAGTGTGTGGTATCAAGCTCTACAGCCCCTGCCAATTTCACCACAGAATCTACAATATTCTCTTAGACAGATGAAAATTTACTAAGAGTCATGAATGTGCTTTCTGTTCCATCAATTTCAAAATTCAGTGTGAAAAACAGCAGTATTCTTGCATGAACACCAAATCAATTGACTTCGGCTCCAAGAATCTCCAATTATAACAGCCAATGATAGAGAATTCTAGGTATAGTAACTCCAATACACATGGATAGCCAAATGCCTCCCATTTCTGAATTTTTAAGAATGTTTCAACTCACAGGACCCCTGGGAATAAGTAGTTGATGGATAAGCCAAAGACAAATTAATGTTATCTCTTACGGTATCCTTGAGAAACACAACATTTGGGATTCTCGGAATGTATTTTATAACAGAACAGGCAACTTCTGTGGGGCTGGGAACCCTTGTTTCTTTCCCATCCTCAGTTTTTGGTGGGCTGCACCTCAGCCTCTCAGTTTTTCACATCTCTGAGAAATCTTGGGAGAACCATTTGCCATTTAAATGCAACACATGCACCCTGGCTAGTCAGAAATAGGACACAACAGTCTGGTCACTTCCAGTTTCTAAAAAAGGCTGACTCTGGATTAAATGAGGCCCGAAGGCAAAATTACAGTTAAACGGCATATTTCATCTCTTGTAGAATTTGCAATGAAATTGGGAGATGGGGGATGGAACCACACACTGGGGCCTGAGAGACTAAGAGAAGGGCCTCCTGGAAGATCTTAAAAAGCTGATGGAGTTGGGTGTCATCACCACACTGGTGAAACCAGACCACCAAATTCTAGACAGTCTCTAGACAGGTTTTTATGTATATGTGAAATAGTAGAGGGAATCATGGGACCCTGAGACACTCCACAGGCTGTTCAACAGAAGTCCCCCATTTACAAAGTGACACCAAGCAAGGGAAAATCCCAGAAGCTGATTCAGTTAACCACTTTTCACCCAAACACAAAGCAATTGTCGGAGCTGGTTTTCAACAAGTGCAAATGGTAGTGAGCAGAAGAGGGTATCCAGTAGACCATCTTGACTGCTGCCATGGGTGTTGTCAACATCGAGGCTGCCATTTGCTATGTAAAGTTTGGCATCCTTTTTCCTGCTTGCATTGTGGGCACGATATTCTGCAGCAATATTGGGCCATTTCCTGGCCTTTTGAATCATGAGTACAGAAGCCCATTATCCCACATTCATAAACTGGAGGGTTTTTAAAGAATTGAATTAGGCTCTTGTTCATGCGCACAACAGGTACATACAGTTAAAGTATGTGCTAAAACAGGACCAGATAGCAAGCTGCAACAGTGATGGCTATCAGGATTGACAATGAATACCAAATTTGTCAGAATTTCCATTATGTGATGTAAAGCTGTTTAATAGAGTGCAATAAAGCAGAGAGACTTCTTCCCAGCCTCTACATCTCTCACAGGAGCTGGAACACCTCCAATTACACCAAAAACTGTTTTGTCAATGCAAGAGGAATAAATCATGCAAGATGCATTTCACCTTTAGGAGAGCCAAGCAATCAGACAATCCATCATCTTCCATCAGGAAGAAATTTAGCAAACAGTGGCAGAAAAGGAGTCAATAAAAAGTGCTTAAATACTACTCTGGCTTTTACTTGCTGTGCTTTTAATTTGGTAAATAAATGCCTTCCGTTGGGCATACACCCTGCAGTCTTGGCAATGACGTGGATTAAGTGCTCTGTTAGCTCCACGGTGTTCAATGGATCTCTGAGGTATAGCAAGCTATAATGGCTTTGAAACATCTAGTTTAAATCTCTCTGCTGTTTAATTTCAAACGTTAAAAAGCGCAAGCGGGGGTAACAAAATTCAGCAGTTAAACATATACACATTTTTGTTGGGTTTTATCAGTTAACAGTAGGAATAAGAAATATGTTTCTTACAAGCAAGAAAAATTATTCCAATAATATCCACTGCTTTGGACTGTACTGCAGATTAAATCTCCCTTACTTTTTCTTAATTAAAGGTGATATTTTGAGGAGCTGTACTACATGTAAAAGCTGGTTATATGTTCAAATGAATCCGGTTTGCTTATTAGATATGGATACACTGGAAGATTTCTTCTTCTCTTTTAGCAACGTATATATGTAGCTACGCTATGTGTCCCTATCACCATAGGAAGTGGAACTAAAGGTATACATAGGCAATGCTTACATTCCCCCTTAAGGCCCAAATTTATTCCTCTTTCCTTAAAAGTGGACACACACACATGCAAGGGCACAGAGAATGAGAAAGGAACTCAGAAATGTATTCTCGAAGGCTTTCACGGCCGGGGTTCCGATGGTTGTTGTAGGTTTTTCAAGCTGTTGGCCATCTTCTTAAGGTTTTTCTTCCTAATGTTTCACCAGTCTCTGTGGCCAGCATCTTCAGAGGACAAGAGTCAGAACTCACCAGAGCACAGACAGTTCTTATTTATTTATTTATTTATTTATTTATTTATTTAATTAATTAATTAATTAATTAATTAATTAATTTATATCCCGCCTATCTATCTGAAGATGCCGGCCACAGAGACTGGTGAACCATTAGGAAGAAAAACCTTAAGAACATGGCCAAACAGCCCGAAAAACCTACAACAACCATCAAACTCAGAAATGTTACTTCCTGGTTGAAATGCTGAGAAATGTTGAACCTCCACAGTAACTTTTTAAAGTCCTGCAACCACACATGCATGTATATATGCACAAAGAGGACATTCTTATAACTTATTTTTTTCTCCCCAGGTATTCACAATGCCTTCTAAATTGGGTAAACTTGGTTCTACTGGCATGCAACAACACATGTTGTCCAGTGGCCTCATACACTAGACAGTGTCTGTTCTTGGCCAGAGAAGGGGTCATATAAATTGAGGGTTAATAAATTGAAACTCAATCCTGACAAGACGGAAGTGCTGTTAGTGGGTGCTTCACCAGACAGGTTGGAGGGCCATTTCCCTGCCCTGAATGGGGTTACATTCCCCCTAAGGGACAGGGTCCGCAGCTTGGGGGTGCTCCTGGACCCCAGTCTAACACTGGAAGCCCAGGTGGACTCAGTGGCCAGGGGCGCCTTCCTTCAGCTGCGGAAATTATACCAGCTACGGCCCTACCTGGACGAGCGGAGTCTCATGACAGTTACACATGCACTGGTAATATCCCGCATAGATTACTGCAATGTGCTTTACGTGGGGCTGCCTTTGAAAATGGTCCGGCGACTGCAACTGGTCCAGAATCGAGCTGCGCGGCTGATGAGTGGTGGGGCCACTAGAGAACACAACAAGCTGATTCTGTATAAGTTACATTGGTTACCAGTTGCTGCCCGGGCCCAATTCAAAGTGCTTGTTCTGACGTATAAAGCCCTAGACGGCTTGGGCCCTGGATACTTGAAGGACCGCCTCCTTCCATATGAGCCTACCCGGCAGTTAAGATCTAGCCAGGGGGCCCTTTTGAAAGAGCCATTCCTCAAGGAGGTAAGAGGGATGGCTTGTAGACAAAGGGTCTTCTCGGCTGCTGCCCCCAGACTATGGAATGCCCTCCCGACTGAAATTATCTGACCATAAGCACTTTGGTATTACACTCTAACAATACTACTCCAAGTGAACTCTACAAGCACAGCATCCTGGAAAAATCTGACCATTCATCTAGTTATTCCATCTATATTCTGCTGTTCTTACATGATGATTTGTGTGTGTGTGTGTGTGTGTTTTGTGCTGTCAAGGTGCATCCATGTATGGCAACCCTGATAAGGTTTTCAAGATATATGAGTTATTTAAAGAGTGGGTTTAACCTGGCCGTGCTCTCCAGTGAATTTCCATGGTCAAATGGAAATCTGAATTCAAGTCTCCTGAGCACTAGTTTCTCTTTGTATCCACTACACCACAGTGGTTCTCAAATCACTGAGAAAAGTGAAAAATTTCTCACTCTAGACTTCATTGCATTTTCTTAATCCCACCTCCCTTTTCTTCTTACACTTTTTTCTATCAGGTTGGGAAACTTTATGCATTTTAGAAAGACATAGATTTATGAGATGGACTGACACGAGCTGTGGAGGTGACCCGAAGGCACATAACAACAATATATGTTAATTTCTGCAGTTTACTTATTTTATACCTTTCCCATCTATTAACACACAAAAGGGAATTCGTGAGTACATATTTCAGTCATTCATGTTTAAAAATATGTGGATAATTTTATGCATATTTTATCTTTCTGAAAGACCATCACAAATATGTGAATTCTCAAAGTGAGATCTTTTTGTAACTCATCTCAGGAGAAGTTTTTAAAAAGTCAACTTTTGACAAGACTCTTTAATCAAACAAAATTACCTTTCTATCCTTAGGTGAGAATAAAGCTGACACAGAGTTTTGGGTTTCCAACAACAAAAAGACAAAACCACCAAAGATTTAGGATAGCAGCCATTGCATCAAGATTTGGTTTCTGACTACTTGGATTGCTTAATCTTTCTAGTGTGTTACTCTATATTCTTTATTTTTTGCACTATCCATAATTCTTACTATTATTCTTATCAACAAGAAAAAGATCTAGGATAAATCACAAGTTAAACATCAACCAAGACCATCAACCAACCATATGGCAGCAAAATAAATAAATAAATAAATAAATAAATAAATAAATAAATAAATAAATACGATGTACCAACAGCTGTATAGTGTCCAGATTAAGTAATTGTATCATATATTCTGCTTTAGTCAGATGTTACCGTGCACAGATGAAGAAAAATATTGAGAAGCTGGAAGGTGCCCAGAGGAGGGAACTAGAATGGTAAGAGATTTGGAATCCAAGCCCTGTGTGGAAAGGTTGAAAGAACTTGGCATATTTAGCCTGGAGAAGAGGAGATTGAAAGGTGATGTGACAGTCATCTTCCAGCATTTAAAGGGCTTTCACGTGGAAGATGGACCAGGGCTGCTCAAGTCAACAGGCCCAGAAGTAATTGATTCAAGTTATGAGAAAAGACATTTTGACTAAACATTAAGAAGAAACTCCTAACAACAAGAACAATTCAATAATGAGATCAACTATTCAGAAACCAGTGGACTCTCCTTCACTGGAGATTTTGTAAGAAGGAATTGGATGGCCATTTATCAGAGATGCATTAGTGGCGCCTTCCTGTAGTGGCAGAAGGCTAGACTCAGTGATCCGGGAGTCCGAGCTGTGCAACTCTATGATTCTGTGTGTGAACAGAAAGAGGAGGGTCAGGAGAGGGAGAGAAAGGTTTTATATTGGAGTGTGATCTTGCTTACAACCTGAGTTCGATTCAGGTAGCTGGCTCAAGGCTTTCCATTCTTCTGAGATCAGTAAATTGAGAACCCAGCTTGCTGAGGGAGGGGCAGTGTGCAGTGTTTTGAGTGTTATAGGATGGTATATGAGTAGCACATTTTTGTGATGTTATAAGTATCATTTTAAACAAGACCATAATCCAGTAACACAAGATGTCTTCTTTTCCAGGTTTTTAACCAATTATTTTCTAGTGCAGAGACAGAAGATCAGTGAAGGTCACCAATAACCAAAAAGTAGTCCAACATGTTACTTATTATCAACTCATTTGAAACAAATTCAGATTTTATATAATTTCAACAGGAGTGCCTGACATTCACCTCAATGTTTCAACATAGAGGTGAATAACAGGTATAGCTGAGCCACTGAGTTGTCTCCTAGTTTTTCCTTATTAACTGTATTTTTTAAAGGCAGGACAATGTGTCAGAATATTCTTCAAGGAACAGCACCTTCTTATCGATTCTAAACTTCACACTTCCACTACCTGCAGTGACTATATATGAATAATTTGGAATGTTTGTGTATGTACATGTGCATATATTAGCATGTAATGAAATCTTGCTAAGTTGTTCATTCTTGACAAGATGTATGGAGTCAGCCTATTTGAGTCCGTGAACTCCTAGAAGATCTTTTTGACTTTGGTGCTAGAACAAGTATGAAGCTAAGTACAGAAACAGCAAGCAAATAAAAATGGGCTGATTGACCAAAAACATGCGAAGAACACAAGCAATGGTTCTGATTTTCTTTAACCCCAACCAACAAGGCAAACTTGATAGTTCAGCTATGCAATTTGTACAGTTTGCACAAAAAATATTTCTGCAAGCTCAAATATTATCATCAAGACTGACAGAAAATACCTGATCACCTCATATCTAAATAGGAAAATTGTGTTGTGTATTGCTTTCACATGCAAGAATGAAAAGAATCAAGGATTTAACATTTCCATAGTTCATCTTGTCATGCAGGTTATGCAACATCTCATTTTGCTATGTGGCTTACATGGAAGTAAAGCAAATAAAGCCCTTTCTTGACTAAAAATAAAATGGCCCGACTTATTTCCTGTTAATCCCAAATTTCCTTTAACTCTTACTCTCTTCCCCACTCTGTGACCTAACAACTCGCAGTTCTGTTCCTTGTGCTTTGGGGGAAAAAATTACACCAAAACAGGGGCTGTCAAAGACAACTGGGGGGGGGGGGGCGGGGAAAAAAAGAAAAGGTGAAACACTGTAGGACTTTAAAGACTTCAAGATTTATTTTGATGGAAGCTTTCATGGATAAAATTCATCATCATCCCCTGATTTGATGGCAAGAGATTTAAACACACACCCTAATTCGCTAAAATCATTATGATATGAAAGACCCTCACTTTGACGAGATCCTAGCCCAAGAGGCTGTAACAGTATTTTTAGAAAAGCAATATGATTTTACAATTCCTGTTTACAAAGACCTGTGTAAATCAGAAAAGCTAAACAGTGATGTTCTAAGTTAAGTGAGCCCACAGAACCCCAAGCTGGTTACTTAAAAATCACACTTTATAGTCACAATGGCAGTTCTGTGAAATATCACCTAGTAGAGATTGGACGTGACACAGAGTGGCTTGTAAAACTCTTGTTAATTTCAGGGTAATAGTTACGGAGCTTTTCCATTACAAAATGATTGTGTGAAAGAGAGAGGAGAGATGCACTGGTCCTGAGCTCATCTCTGAGGCCATGTTTTGGTGGTGGCAGCAGCTTATGGGCTGAACAGAGTGGTGAGCAGCATTTTGGTGGTGCTCCTTCTTCCCAGGACTCGCTACACTGCACTGATCTGCTCCCACTTGGGATTTAAATAGGCCAATAAGAGCAGGCAACAAGTAGGAGTTGTTTCCCAGGTGGACTAGAAATGCTGGGCTGTCACATCCATTCTGCTGGAGGGGGGGCATTCAAACTGTTTGCTGGCCTGAGCTGCTGGGGTGAGGAGGACCTGGCAATGGTAGAAGCTGAGGGTGGTGCACGTGACTGATGCAGTGGTGGCAGCAGCCAAACAGTGGGGAGGAGCAGAAACATATGGAAGGGCCAGAGCCCACAAGGATCAAGCAGTGAGGCAGAACAGAAGGCTGCAGAGAGGAGGGGAAAAAAAAGGGGGGGTGAGACAGGGACAATAAGCGACAGAAGCAGCAATTTAGAAGAAGAATAAAAGCAACTATAAGAGTGAAAATGTATAGAAATTAATAAACATAATAAGAATAAAAAAAATCTTTAAGGAGTGGTGTAGCTGGCTCCTATACTTTTCAGATCATACAGTTTTAAGAAATGCCAATGTGACATACAAGCCAGCAACTCTTTGTGTGTGTGCAAGGTGCATTTTCAGAAAGGGCTCCATGAAAGAGCGCTGCAGGGGGACATAAGGTAGAGGACCCAAAGAAAAAAAAGGTTAAGAAATAATGAGGACTCCCAGGGAGATCTCCTAGTCTAAAGTCCCAGGTAACGCTAGGGGTGCTGGAATGCAGGTGGTAGACCGCAGCATGCTGCTCAGCCTGTCTCAGACAGTTGAAAAGCTGGCCAATGGGGTCAGGCATTTCGGAGCCCAGCAGAAGGCAGAAGGCAGCACATCTCAGATAGAGAAGAGGCTTAATGACAACAGCAAGGGCCATTCTGGAAGGAGGTGGAGGAAAGGAGGACACCGGGCACCATCAACCAGAGAGGATTCCTTCATCGGTAAGTGTTTTCCAAAACACAGGAGAGGAACAATGGCACCCGGTATCATTATTGCTGTTTTACAAATACTAACTGGTATGCACATAGTAAAATATGTTGTTGTCTTCCTCTCCCCGCCCCCCTCAGACTGCAAAGCATATATCCTGTTCCATATGACTTTCAGAATTAGCGATATGAAGAAATCTCAGCAAGGCCTCATTTCTTACTGGGATGAGCTATCTTGACACATAGAGACATCTCGTGAAAATTTCCAATCCCAGTGAAACTTCTTGCATCCAATGCAACAGTAGAAAGAAAGCATTTTCCCCCATTATGTTTATAAAACATTCTAGAACAAGACCCAAAGGACAGGCTCATTGATCAACAACATCTCCATCACTACTTAGTTCTTGCCACATGAAGAAGAAATGAGGTTTAGACTAAACATTAGGAAGAACTTCCAACAGTTACAGACATTCAGCAATGAAATTGACTACCTTGGAGGGTGATAGATTTTTAAGAAAATGCTCATTCATCACCAGTTGGGATGCTTTAATATATGAATTTTCTGCATTGGTGGGGGCTGGACTCAATGATGCATGGGCCCCTTACAACTCTACAATTCTATGATTCTACGAATTATGCATTTGCCTAGGTCCTCATACAAACCTCAGAATGGTAGTTGGATGCCAGCTGGGATTTTATACGTGTGGAAATATATGCATTATCACTGAGTCATAGCACTTGTTTAGCTTCCAGCTCTGTTTTCTCTTCCTCAGTGCTCACATAGGTTTAATGCTGAGACAGCTAGCTCTCATGGAAAGCTCTGTTGTACAGTGCTTATCATTAGACTTATTTAAATTCCACTTTGTTTATATCTGATGGAAAATTATTTTCGAATGCAAAGGAAAGAATTCTGTACTTTGAATACTGTCTAATTCAGCAGTTTATTTAGACCCAAATTAGATCCCCAAAGCCTTTGTTGTTTCTGGGGGATTAACAACACTGATATTATGCTATTAAAAGTTTTATTTGGAAGTGGGGGGAACTCTGCCCAGCATGTTAATTAGTTCAGAGTTGCACAGGTAGCCATATGTAATTAAGTTTGTCCACTAATTCTAGAGTTTCTACTTGATTAATAATTTTACTTCTAAATGATGTATTTATATCTAAATTTACATGGATATATCTACTGATCCTAAAATATCAATATTAGCATTTGTTGTTGTTGCTTATAATGATGGACAATATCAACATCAAAGCAATATGTGATTCTAAAGTGGGTGATATAAAAGTGTATGGAAGAGAGTGAAAAAAACTGCCAGTCCCTAGTATTGTAAGTTAACAGTCTTTGGACCCCAGGAATTAATGACAGTGTATAAAGACTAATATACTGAAACATGGACAGATTGAGATTTTTATGATGTGACCTAGAGATATGTAACAGGGTAAGCCAAGATGGAGCTTACAGTCCCCCACTGGAATGGATTTCAAATTTAGGCTGCCTCATCACATCTCATGTGAAAGACATGGAATTCATAGAATTACAGATGGCATCACATGCCAAATATTCTCATAAATTCTTTTGCTGGTTTTATATAGGTGTGGGTAATTGTACCACTGATTGTGATCTGTTCCTCATCATTCTTTCTATATTTATTCCATTGATTGCATGACATTAGCACCAACTGAAAGCAGATCTAGTCTCTGACTAGCAAGGCCTCTCTTTTTTTGGAAAGGGGGTTATGTTTTAATTAACATTATTTTGTCTTGCTTCTGGCTTGTATGGTCATCTATACTGATCTTTTGTGGCAGTTACATAATCTGTAAACTGAGTGCTTTTTTTAAAAAAAAACTCCTAGTTCAGCACCATGGACACAAATTCAAATGCCAACCATATCTTGTCAGTACAGTACTATTGCATTTGCTAAACTCCTGGGTAGCTTAGTGGTTTAGGTATCTGGCTGCTGAGCCACAGGTTGGAAGTTCAATATCCCACTGTGTCTCCTTCGGAGGTCATGGACTCGATGATCCATCCTTCCAGCTCTGCAGTTCCAAGATTGTCATTATTACAAACATTTTTAAAAAGGAAGAATTTCAGTGCCAGCAGAAGGGGTAGATAAGAGGGTGGTAATAATGGCAAAGAAGGATGAAAAGGATAGCGAGTGATATGTGGATACTTACAATGCTTTTTCCGTAAGAATGACTATAGCAATAAAAGTGTTGGGTGTGGTATAGGAATTTTCACATCATGGAGAAACACCAGTGTGGTTACATCCTCAGAAAAATAAACCAATAATGTGATATTGGTCCAGGCACACATTTCTTTTCTAGAACTAGGATTCAGTCAGTTTCCTAACACTCACTTGCAATAACAAAATCTTCAAGACAACTAGAAAAGGGTATAATGGGTGACAGAACTGGCATTTCAAGTCCATCTCTGGAATAATTTCTGAATCTTAAGGGTTTGATAATAGTATCTACAAAATTACAACTCCTCCTACACCAATTTATACTTATGGATGTAAGTGTTTGTCTTGTCATTGCAAGCGAGGATAACGAATTACAAAATACTTCTCTTCAACTCTTAATAAGATCAGGTATTTGATGGAGATCTCAACAAAATACTGCAAATAGCACAGAAATGCAAGTAACATTAAACCAATCCGCTTCAGGCTCTCCTGGGGGAAACCAATGCCCTTGATTTGTTCCAGTCCAGGTTCAGGCCACATCATGTCATGGAGATGGCACTGGTTGCCCTGCAAGATGCCCTGCAAGGGAGGCCAATAAGGGCAAAACGCCCTTGTTGGTCCTCCTCGACCTATCAGAGGCCTTTGATACTGTCGACCACAGTATCCTCTTAGGGAGGCTCCCAGGTTGGGGACTGGTGGTCAGACCTTGGCCTGGCTCCTGTCCTTCCTGGAGGACCACCCTCAGAGAGTACAGCTTGGGGAGATGCTGTCCACTCTGTGGACTCTCAGTTGTGGAGTCCCGCAGAGATCAGTCATCTCCCCAATGCCATTTAATATCTATATGAGGCTGCTGAGGGAGGTCATCAGGAGTTCTGGAGCTTTGTATCACCAATACGTGGATGACACTCAGCTCTATATCTCCTTCCACCCTTCTGCAGTGAATGCTGTCCCATCCCTTGACCGCTGCCTGGACGTGGTGCTGGGATGGATGAGGGAAAATAGACTGAGCCTGAACCCAAACAAGACAAAAATGCTGCGGATGGGGCTCCCTAGTGTTTGTGGTCTGAGTGCCTCCCTTTCCTTCAGGGGAGCCACTCTTTCCATGAAGGATGAGGTGTGCAACCTGGGCATACTTTAGGACCCAGTGCTATCAATGAAACCCCAGGTAGCATCTGTGGTCTTATCCACATAATGTCCACCTAAAGTGGATTGACCAGCTGCATCCCTACCTTGACACTGGGTCCCTCACCATGCTGTTCCATATGTTGGCAATCTTGAGATTAGATTACTGCAATGCCCTCTATGTGGGGCTATCATTGGGACTGCTTCAGAGACTGCAACAAGTCCAGTACACAGTGACCAGACTATTGGGTGGAGTTAGAAAATAACAACGTATCTCGTCTACCTTGGTCATCTTACATTGGTTACCTGTTCACTTATGTTCCAGCTTCAAGTTGATGGTATTAATCTATAAGGCCCTAAATGGTTTGGGACCTTGATATCTAGTTGAGCGCCTCCATCCTGTTCAGTCTGCCGATCCAGTAAGACTGTCACAAGCAGGGCAGATGAGCCTTCTAGGTGGTTGCTCTGCAATTGTGGAAAATCCTCCTTCCTGAAGTTTGCCTGGCACCCTCACTAGGTGCTTTTTCAAAACTACTAAAAACCTGGTTATTTAGACAAGCCTTTCCAGATCAAATAACACCCTGATGCAATAGTGCTTCCAATAACATAATATCTAATTTACCGCTATGTTTTCATGCTATTCATTTTATTGTATTTTATTATGTCTCCTATTGTATTTTATGGTACCATATTTTTCCATGTACAGTATAAGATGACCCAATGTATAAGACGACCCCCACTTTTCCAACCCTAAATAAACAAAATTGATCACTGCTTTCCTCCTCCACTTCCTAAGCACCGCAAAATCAGGATCAAAGGGCTGCAGAAGTGGAAGGGGAAAGCAGCGATGAAAGAGCTGCAGGATCACAGCCCTTTGATCCTACAGCCCTTTCATGACTGCTTTTGCCGCCACTTCTTAAGCCCCATGGGGCTTAGGAAGTGGTGGGCCAAGCAGCAATCAAAGAGCTGCGATCGTGCAGTGCTTTGATCTCTTTCTCCCTTTATTTCCGTGTAGAAGATGACTCGCAATTTTTAGTCTAAATATTTTAGATAAAAGGATCATTTTATACATGGAAAAATATGGTATATTGTTTTGCCCTTTATAATTTATTGATGTTATGATTTGCGATTCTATTGTTCTTATTGTTTAGTTGTTGCAAACCGCCCAGTGTGGCCTTTGCTACTAGACCGATGGTATAGAAATCAAATCAAATCAAATCAAATCAAATCAATCAGTCAATCAATCAATCACTCTTGGATATTTGATCTTTTAAAACAATCAGCTGTTTCTTCTTTCCTTCCTCCGTGTGTGTGCACACACATGGTTTATTTCTCATAGAGAAATGACACTAGTTTTGCGCAGGGATAGTTTGATAGGATAAAGGAAAGCTGTCCTAGAGTGAGAAATCTCACATAGCTTGAATATTTCTCACCAATAATGTCTCCTCAAATTGAGACTGCCAAAATTGATGTGAATGAAGAATTTAGTAAGCACTTTTACACTGCCAGTTGTGCTTCTAAAATGATGAATCTACAGTTGTAATCAAAATTATTTAACCCCCATTGCAAATCAGGTTTATCGTGAAAAATTATAGACTTTCAGCTGTTTGCAATGAAC
The DNA here is from genome assembly GCF_051106095.1 of Pogona vitticeps. Classification (NCBI taxonomy): domain Eukaryota; kingdom Metazoa; phylum Chordata; class Lepidosauria; order Squamata; family Agamidae; genus Pogona; species Pogona vitticeps. The sequence continues at coordinate 12,367,432 of NC_135790.1, forward strand.
AAATCAAACAAAAGCAATGGAAAATGCTGAACACAATGAATACTTCAATGGTTTCCCCAAATTCAACTGAAAATGCAACTTTTAATGAATTCTACAATCTCAAAATTATTCAACCCCCTGAACAGAATCCCTCACAACAGCAAAATATGCAAAATAGGTGTTGTTTCAAACATACCTGATGCAACTAATCAAGAACTTCATTAAGTTGCACCAGATGGGCTTGAGCTGGAACACATGAAATATTTGAACTGGCTAGGAGTTTGGTGAGTGTCACATTTGACTGCATGTTCGAGATATGGCCAAGTCAAAAGAATGGTCCAAAAATGTAAGAGAAGTGATCATCGCCCTTCACAAGTAAAGAACAGGATACAAAAAGATAGTGAAGGCACTTTTGTTTTAATGAACTAGGTCCACCCACCTCTGAATTAGAAAATAACAGCTGGAGTTCTTTCTAACTAAAGTCATTCAGCTGGAAATCTTGTTCCCTGCATCAACTCTTTTTGCAACACAGTTTGGAAAATTACTTTTAAAGAAGAATGGATATGACACACTAAGGCCATCCATAACTGACCAGTGGTAGAATGACGCTATGCAACCCAGAGCATATGTGTCATCTTAATCATTTGTTGTTTTTCCATTCATATTCCAATGGCAATTGCATCAGAGTATAGACACTGCCCCTTTTTGTAACAATACAGGCACTGATGGGTTTTTTTGATGTTATGTCTATTATGTGGAGCCTCAGAAATTAAAAGCAGCTTCTCTGTGTGCATTCAGCATGGTGTGGTGGAGACAAATTTGCCCTATAGTCCCTGTAAATGCAGGATAACTGATAAATAAAGTAAAGATGAAATGTTACAGATCCTCTGTCAGGCAGGTCTTAACAGAAAATAAGCCAATTTAATTCAAGGAAGGCATAAGTATGAATCAGGTTTTTATTTTTTAAATTCCCCCAAATGCCTTCCTCTGCAATGATTATCCAGTGTCAGTTCCAATGACTGTTCCCATGCAAAGGCTTGAGTGAGAGCTACAAACACATATAGTAAGTCATATTCAAAATGTTTGTTAGTCATGATTAATTTCCTCCTACACTACTGCAGCACACACATTATGACTGTGAAGCATTGCATGGGAAGCATAATTAATAGGAAAAAGGATTTCGGTTAAAAGTTACTAAGCATCCAAGCTAGGAAAGATAACCTTGCTCAAGGCTTTTGTCTTTGTAAATTTCTACAATACCCTTTGCTTGGCCAAGCTGCTGTCAATACATATTTAAGGACAGTGCACACAACAGATAAACCATCCAATAGTCCATGAGCACAGCAACCGGCTTGTGAGGAACACATGGAAACTGCTGGATAACAAAGCACATCCAAACATGCTGCAGTTATTTTACATTGTTTCTGCAAAAAAGGGAAACTTCAATACACACGGAGTCAATCCACACTTCAGTATGCCAAACCATGTGTGCAAACTTCAATGCTTAAGTTCACATGAGTGTCGTGTTTTTTGCAACTCTACCCAACGCAGCATTATTTTCAAATGATTGTTAAAACATGCTTTTACAGAAACTAGTAAAGTTGTGTATATGCTCCAACATCTCAAAAATGTAACCAGGGAGTTCTTGGAGCAGTGGTGAACTTAGGCAATTTTAGACTCTCAAACAGATTCACAGGGCATCTTTTTTTTTTAGATGCCAAAACTTGTTCCAAAGGATCTTACCCCTTTCCTTGAAAGGACACTGGGCATTATTTCACATACTGCAAGTGCAGTCAGTGAACTGTTCCTCCTGTTCAATCCACAGAGCAAAGCCCTAGACCTCAAAATGCTATGAAGTCCATTAACATCAAGGGGGAAATGGGTTTCCCTACACTAGATAAAGGAAAAATGAAAGAAAAGGCTTTACAGTTTGATTAGCAGGCCCAAAAATCTAATTCAGTTAAATTTAAGTCTGAAAGAGGGGGACTGTGATTAGAAGATGCTTAGCAATCCTATACCCATAGACCTGGGAATAAACCCATTACATATAGTGGGACTTACTTCAGAGTAGATGTGGTTAAGACTGCACTCTTAGACTTTATTAACTATGGAAACTATGTTCTACAATATATTATTTTATGCTGCACAACATGTACCGTATTTTTCGCTCCATAAGACGCACCGGACGTTAAGACGCACTTAATTTTTAAATACTGAAAATTAAAATAAAATAAAAATATATAAACAGAGCAAGTCCCACACTGGGACTGCCAAAAAAAAAAATCACCAAAAAAACAAAGCAACATAGAAACATACCCCCCAGCCCAAACCTACCCTCCAAAACCCACCCAGAACATTTTTAAAAAGTAAAAAGCAGGAACTAATTTTTAAATACCAAAAAATAAAGTAAAAATAAATAAACAGAGCAAGTCCCATGCTGGGACTGCAAAAAAAAGTACCAAAACACAAAGCAACATAGAAACATACCCCCCAGCTCAAATCTACCCTCCAAAACCCACCCAGAACATTTTTAAAAAGTAAAAAGCAGCAACTAATTTTTAAATACCAAAAAATAAAGTAAAAATAAATAAACAGAGCAAGTCCCATGCTGGGACTGCAAAAAAAGTACCAAAACACAAAGCAACATAGAAACATACCCCCCAGCCCAAATCTACCCTCCAAAACCCACCCAGAACATTTTTAAAAAGTTAAAAGCAGCAACTAATTTTTAAATACCAAAAAATAAAGTAAAAATAAATAAACAGAGCAAGTCCCATGCTGGGACTGCAAAAAAAGTACCAAACCACAAAGCAACATAGAAACATACCCCCCCAGCCCAAACCTACCCTCCAAAACCCACCCAGAACATTTTTAAAAAGTAAAAAGCAGCAACTAATTTTTAAATACCAAAAAATAAAGTAAAAATAAATAAACAGAGCAAGTCCCATGCTGGGACTTCAAAAAAAGTACCAAAACACAAAGCAACATAGAAACATAACCCCCAGCCCAAATCTACCCTCCAAAACCCACCCAGAACATTTTTTAAAAGTAAAAAGCAGCAACTAATATTTAAATACCAAAAAATAAAGTAAAAATAAATAAACAGAGCAAGTCCCATGCTGAGACTGCAAAAAAAATTACCAAAACACAAAGCAACATAGAAACATACCCCCAGCCCAAATCTACCCTACAAAACCCACGCAGAACATTTTTTAAAAAAGTAAAAAGCAGCACCTTACCAGTGGAAAGCCTCCTGGAGGTCCTCAGAAGCCAGCGATGGTGGTGGTGGGGGACCCCCACGGGGCCTGCTGAGGCCTCCGGAGGCCACGGAAGCCAGCGATGGTGCCTGGGGGAGGCCCCCACGGGGCCTGCTGAGGCCTCCGGAGGCCTCGGAAGCCAGCGATTGTGCCTGGGCGAGGCCCCCACGGGGCCTGCTGAGGCCTCCGGAGGCCTCGGAAGCCAGCGATGGGGCCTGCGGGAGGCCCCCACGGGGCCTGCTGAGGCCTCCGGAGGCCTCGGAAGCCAGCGATGGGGCCTGCTGAGGCCTCCGGAGGCCTCGGAAGCCAGCGATGGTGCCGGGGGGAGGCCCCCACGGGGCCTGCTGAGGCCTCCGGAGGCCTTGGAAGCCAGCGATGGGGCCTGCTGAGGCCTCCGGAGGCCTCGGAAGCCAGCGATGGTGCCTGGGGGAGGCCCCCATGGGGCCTGCTGAGGCCTCCGGAGGCCTCGGAAGCCAGCGATGGTGCCGGGGGGAAGCCCCCACGGGGCCTGCTGAGGCCTCCGGAGGCCTCGGAAGCCAGCGATGGTGCCGGGGGGAGGCCCCCACGGGGCCTGCTGAGGCCTCCGGAGGCCTCAGAAGCCAGCGATGGGGCCTGCTGAGGCCTGCTGAGGCCTCGGAAGCCAGCGATGGTGCCGGGGGGAGGCCCCCACGGGGCCTGCTGAGGCCTCCGGAGGCCTCGGAAGCCAGCGATGGGGCCTGCTGAGGCCTCCGGAGGCCTCGGAAGCCAGCGATGGGGCCTGCTGAGGCCTCCGGAGGCCTCGGAAGCCAGCGATGGGGCCTGCTGAGGCCTCCGGAGGCCTCGGAAGCCAGCGATGGTGCCGGGGGGAGGCCCCCACGGGGCCTGCTGAGGCCTCCGGAGGCCTCGGAAGCCAGCGATGGTGGCGTGCAGGGGACAGTATTTGCTCCATAAGACGCATACACTTCTCCCCCCACTTGTTTTGAGAGGAAAAGTGCGTCTTATGGTGCAAAAAATACGGTAATTTTATTTCATTGTTCTGTGCTATTGTTTAAATATAAGGAATATAACAGGCATGAAGAGTTCATGACAAATTCTAGAATGTTTTTTACTTAGGCTCTAAGCAATGTCCTACAGGCAAATGGGTACTCCAAAACTGAAATCACAAGAGCCATCAAACCAAGAAAACAACAAAAAACTGAAGAAAAACAGCCACCCACAAATAAAGTATTTCTGCCATACATCAAAGGAGTCATGTACCACATGGGAAAACTTTTGAAAAAATACAACCTACAAACAGTATTCAAGCCCACCACAAAAATATAACAAATGTTATGGTCAGCAAAGGACAGAAGGGACCCCCTCATCACTGCAGGGGTATACCGGACACCTTGCGATTGGGGAGCCACAAAACAAAGCATCCACACCAGAATCAAAGAACATGAGAGACACTGCAGACCAACCAGAAAAATCTGTAGTAGCTGAACATGCCCTAAAACAAGCTGGACATGAAATTCTATTTCAAAATACTGAAATACTGAACAACACCAGCAATCATTACATCAGACTGCACAGGGAAGCCATTGAAATCCACAAGCACCAGCAGAACTTCAACAAAAAAGAAGAAAATTTGAACCCCAACAAAACTTGGCTCCAAGCTCAAAAATACAGTGTGCAAAAGGTCAACGAACTCTACCCAGCCACAAGGACTGGGGATCACTACACACAAAAGGCCAGCTAATGACATCCATCAATCACAGTGAGAGATAATCTCTTCTCCTTATCACAACAATACACCCACAACAAGACACATTAATCACCCATCTCCAGAAAAGGACAAAAGCCTATCTCATAGCCATAAATACTCCACTCCCAAGCAAACTACACCAGAGCATAGAGTGATGTCCTTTGAAGATGCCGGCCACAGAGACTGGTGAAACGTTAGGAAGAACAACCTTCAGAACTGAAAAACCCACAACAATCAATTCCCTCCTGTTGGAACATATCAACGTACACATTCCTGATCCAGCGGTAAATTCTGAGTCACCAATCTTGATCATGCAAAAGTTTCCCATATGTATAAAAGTCACATCCAAGTTTGAAGGAATATGGGACCTCTTCCTTCTCCCTCCTTCTCCTCTGGGAGAACTGCTTTAAAAGGAGAGGGGAATAAGTCTACTTTTAACCTGCAATCAGACTCTTTCAAATTTGGGAGGAGGTGCAAATACTGCAGCCATCAGTGCTGTTTCAGGTTTTCCCCTCAGTGTGATACAGTAGCATAAACAAAGTACCAATTTGAGTTTCAACTTTTTTCTGAACAGTTAACACACAGTTTAAGTTTAAAGAGAATATAAATTGAACTGTCCTCCAGTTATCCAACAAAGCAAACTCAAATGGCTAACATTGTTTATTTCTTTAAGCACTGCTTTCTGGCACACACCATGTTGCTGAATTACATTTGCCACTCAATTGTACTTTAATGAGCAATAACATTTATAAAACGCAAGGAGATTTGAAGTCTAGCAACAGTTGGAGGATCTCTGTGTCATGATGATGGGATATGTAGTCAGAGAAATGTAAAATGGAGTCAGACAGGTTCTGTGTGAAGACGATTTGAGATGTTGGAATGTGTTTTTTCTAAGTGTCATGAGAGTGTTCTCCTGAAGATTGTACAGCCTGTTTCAAGATAACAATGAAGGTCAAATTGAGAGCCCGTGAAAGACTCAACATTCCAAGCTAGTTGGAGAAGAGATAAACAACACCTGGACTTTCATGGGAATAAGGGGAGGAGAGAGGCGGTACAACCTCTTAAGGTTAATTGGTTAACAGCCAGAAAGACCAAGAAGAAGGGAGGAGTTTGGGAAGGTAGAAAATGGATGGTGGGTTATGTGAAAGTAACTGAAAGTAACAGTATGTGATTCAGATGATTCATGTGTTGTTCTGGATTCAATTCCATGAAGGAGAGAGGATGTAAGTAAAGGAGAAAGGAGGAGGTGGGACTAGCCCACTATAGCTCACCTTAGTTAGCTTATTAGTGTTTATTATATTAAAAAGGGAAATGGTTATTTTATTTAACTGCAATGATCTTTGTATATGTTCTTGATACTAATGCTTGTGCAATATAAACTGATTCTATTTTTATTTTTCTAATAAATATTAATTTATTAGAAATTAATAAAAAATTAATTATAAAAATTCTACAAAAGGACTGGTCTCTTGAACAGCAGGGGCTGGCTAAATCCAGGAGGTGGAGAGGGCCACAAACTAGCTATCTTTTAAGAGTCCTACCTAACTGAGCTGTTGTGAGTTCTAAGGAATCACAAAGCCCATGTGTCTGTACTTCCAAAGTACTGAATAATGTAAAGTGTTCTTTTAAGGCCAGACTTGTTCAAAGGGCTTGTGCTATCCACTGCTGAGGTCCTGAGACTTGCCCCAGCGCAAAGGTGGTAGGTAAGCGGCCTGTCAAACCCTCTGACAGAATGCCAGCGACCCCTTACAGGGTCTGGTGCATCACACTCTGATTCACAGAATAATTCACTTTAGAATATATTTAGCAACACAGGCCAGAGATAAGACACATGCAGTGTATGCTAGTGTCCATGTCCATCCATTTCTGTGTATTTGCACTAAGGTAAACATAACATAAAGATAAATTCCCTTCCTCATAGAGATTTACCCACTACAATATTCCCCCATCTCCCCTGAGGGTACACATATGTGTGTATAATAGGGGACACTGCTTCACAGTCAGAAAATCATAACAAGAATATGCAAGCATATGTCGTTGTTTAGTCATTTAGTCGTGTCCAACTCTTTGTGACCCCATGGAACAGAGCACACCAGGCCCTCCTGTCGTCCACTGCCTCCCAGAGTTGTGTTAAATTCATGTTGGTTGCTTCAATGACACTGTCCAACCATCTCATCCTCTGTCGTCCCCTTCTCCTCTTGCCTTCACACTTTCCTAGCATCAGGGTCTTTTCCAAGGAGTCTTCTCTTCTCATGAGACAGCCAAAGTATTAGAGTCTCAGCTTCAGGATTTGTCCTTCCAGTGAGCACTCAGAGTTGATTTGCTTTAGAATTGATAGGTTTGTTCTCCTTGCAGTCCAGGGGACTCTCAAGAGCCTCCTCCAGCACCACAATTCAAAGGCATCAATTCTGCAAGCATCCATCACAATATAAATCACCAAAGTCTCCTTTGTACAAATTGAAGTGCCAAATCTTAGCCTCTAGTCACAAAAACTAGAAAACTCAGTTCTCTGTGTGTCATGGTTGATTAACTATGAGATTCACTGCCAAAACAGGTATTAAATGCATGGCTGTACTTAACGTGTCTGTTAACCTGTACTTGTCTTTTTGTGAAATCCATTTATTTCTTAATGGTTTTTATCCCAATTTCTTTCTTTGTTCTTGTTAGGGTTGTTACTGCTCTTGGATTCAATATCCTTTTGTTTCATAAACAACTGCATTGGAGAACAAGTCCATAATCACAGTGTATATCAGGCAAGCCACATTTACCTCCCATTGTAAATAGCACCTGGTAAAGGAGGCATTATTTTAGAACTTTGGCTCAGGAAGAAAATGTTAATTCCTTCCTCTTGAGCTATGGTCCCTGTTTTAGAACTGTAGAGCTGGAAGGGGACCCAAGGGTAAGCAAGTCCAGCCTTCTGCCAATTCAGAAATCCACACCTACAATACCCCAAAAAATCTTGGTGAAAGAGAGTCCACCATCCTCTGAAGAATTGATTCCATTTTCAAAAGGAAATCTTCTGTCAGAAGATTCTTCCTAATGTTTAGTCAAAATCTCCTTTCTTATAACTTAAACCCATCACTTCTTGTCCTACCCTTCTGAGCTACAAAAGAAGAAAAAAGTCTGACATATCTTCTATGTGAAAGCCCTTCAAATACCTGAAGATGAATATCTTATAATCTCTCAGCCTTCTTTTGTTCAGGCTAAACATGCCAAGTTTCCCTAAGCTTTCCTCATAGGTCTTGGTCTCCAAACTTCTTATCATTTTGGTTGTTCTCCTCAGGGCACATTCTAGCTTCTCTACATCCTTATTAAAAGGTGTTGGTTAGAACCAGACACTAAATGAGGTCTGGCCAAATCAAAATAAAGTGGTACTATTACTTCCCTTGATCCGGACAGTGTCCTTTTCTAAATGTTCACAGATTGACTGTCTAATGCTCTGTTTTGGACACTTCCCTCAGATTCATGGTGACTGGCTGGCAGTTGCCCATATATTTTTCCTCCTTTTTGAAGATGGGGATGACATTAGCTCATCTCCAGTCTTTTAAAAACCTCACCTGTTCTCCAATAAGTCTCTAAGATTATAGACAGAGGTTCTGTAATTACTTCTGCAAGCTCCTTTGGTACCCCTATATGGAGTTCACCTGGCCCTGGAGATGTATATTCATTTAGGGTAGCTAGGTGCTCTTGTGCCATATCTTTCTCTGTTTTAGATAGCAACCTTCTCATTTCTTATTTTATCCTGCTTGAATCAGGCTGGGCACTGTTCACCATGTGTAAGAAAATACAGCTGAAGAAGAATTCAACAGTTTTGCCTTCTCTCTGTCATTCCTTAGTAATTCTCCATTCCCTCCATGCAATGGACCTACCATTTCCTTTTCCTTCCTTTTGCTTGGAATGCAGCTGACACAATTTTTCTCTTTCTTTGCAACTATGTGAACCTTCTCTCTGCAAATATTGGCTTATTCTTTGTTCTTTTCCTTGTTGATTTGCCTCTCCCCTTGCTTGTTCCTTTCAAATTGTAACTCATCTGATAGCTTTGTATCAGATGGCTGTTGGTTTCTTTAGATGTCTCCCATATTTCTTCCTCATAGGAATTGTTTGTGTTTGTGCTTTCAATATCTCACACATAAGGGACTCCCATCCAGTATGAACCACGTTTTTTTCTCTGAGTATTTCACTCAGTATTTTGTTGAACTTGCTGAAATCAGCCTTCCTAAAGTCCAGAGTGCATGTTACACTAGTCTCAATTTTTCCTTTTCTCATTATAGCGAATTCATTATAGCAAATTCAAAGAGAGCATGGTGACTACTATCAAAACTTTGTACTGTTTCCACTTCACTGACAAGTTTTTCACTGTATGTTGTGAGCAGATATAGGAACTGATTCCCTAATTGCTATATTTACCTTCTAGAAGGTAAAGATGTCAGCAAGCCAAGTGAAGGATTTGTTGGATCTTACATTGTTAGTGGAGTTGGACTTCCAACAGATTTTGAGATAGTTGATTTCTCCCATTTCTACAAGGTCTCTCCTCTCTAAATGACTGGCACTCTGATCCAGTAGGGCATCACCCACATGCGCAGTCTAGCTAAGAATTGTGTAGTGCTGTGGTCCCCAACCTTGGGCCTCCAGATGTTCCTGGACTTCAACTCGCAGAAATCCTGGCCAGCAGAGGTGGCGGTGAAGGTTTCTGGAAGTTGTAGTCCAAGAACATCTGGATACCCAAGGTCGGGGACCACTAGTGTAGTGGAGCCTTACAGTAGCATCACTATTATTTTTCTCCCATTTGGTTTTAACTCAGATGTTCTCTAGCTGCCTTCTATATTCTACCTCAGAGTGGTACATATCCAGTGCTACCTCTCCATCCTTCCTCTTTACCTTGTACCTTTTGAAAAAAAGGAAGGAACCCTACAATATTCCTGTGTTAAAACTACCAGCTGACCCTGTTTGTTCCCCATGTGCTGTGCACCGCTACAGAGACATTTGAAACCATGTGTCATTCCTATATTGATTAGGAGCTCTGATAAGGACTGTGTAATACAAATACAAAGATTTCCTGCCTATCACGCAGAATATCAGACAGATGCTCATCAAGAGTGATGGGGCAGGGCTGCCATTAGTGAGCAAAGACTATGTGCCAGTGTTTTATACCAGGCCAAGAAACTGCGCTTAATAAAAGCAAAATAATGTCTGGTGCTAATGGCACTGCAATCTCTCCACAACTAAAATGCCATCTATGTCACAGACTTTGCCAAACCATTTTGCTCAGCTTTAAAATGAAGATTGTGTTGTTTTCAGTTCTAATCTCCTAAAAACCCCAAAGCAATACCATACACATCATGGGGAAGGACTGCTAATTTATGTAAAATATTACAGAAAATGATCTCTGTGACAGGTTTGATATAAAATGTTAAACGCAAGCCATTACTCACTGAAGATAATTTGAAACAGTAGCATGTCAGGGGAGTCATTAGATTAGCAGATAAAAAGTAGGAATAGTTATTCATATATTTAGACATATTTGCATAATCATCTGGAGGAGAAAACAGATACTCTCCTGGGCCCAACTCGGACACAACAAATAGAACAGCAGTTTGAAAACTTTGTGCTTTCTTCACACACTCATATTATAGATTCACTTTCCACTTCTATGAGTTCACATGCTTGCTAGAAAGAGCTGTATTTCAACTGCAAGATGGGTGAGTCAGTCAGAGAAAAGAAAAGAGAAGAAAAAGCAGTTTGGAGAATTGAAAGGGTAGGAAAAACCATTACTAACGAGTAAGATTAAAGAAATAAGGACATCATCTTGGAGCTGGCAACATTTGGGGGGTAAAAGCCACATTTGCACCCCCCTTAAACTCCTAGGGGCCATGTATAGTGCCACCAAATTTGAAACAAAGCACGTTTCCTCTTTAAAAGTGCATGCTTCCTATGTGCCTTGTTTACAGTTCAAACATGTTTTTCAGAGTACTACCCTGGATATATACAAGTTGCATGGGGAATTTTTTTTCTAAAAGCAGAAGTTTGCCACCATGGTGAATTCAGTGATAAGGATCTTCAGGAAGTCATGGAAATGAAAAGGACTGCTACCTGTAGGCCAGGTGTTCTACAATACAATTTAGTCTATGCTAAATTTAGTCATTTTAATTTAATTTCATTTAGTCATTTTAAGGTATTTTTATTTAAAACATGAAATATGATGCTGGAACAAGTGTTTCGAAAGAAAAAAACCAAAAGGTAACACCAAGTACAGAAAAACTGGGATAAATGCACATAAGGATGTGGATTGGGTCAGGTCCAGATTTAGTTACACCTTTAGAATAGGTTAATTGAATTCATGGGATCAGACAAGGCTAACTTTTCCACCGAACTTCAGAGAAATACTTTAAGAATGACAAAGCCTGGATGATGCAGTTTAACCTACGGAGCTGAAGATTTTTTAAATACCTTCATCAGAGGTAATCTCCATAAATTAATTATGCAACACACCATAGGAAGCAGTTTTTTTTAAAAAAACAAAACAAGGAGTTCAGCATGACAATGCTAGTAGCCATATCCCCAAAGAGAATCCACAGTTTGCAAACTGGGTTAAAACAAAAAGAAAAATGCCACCACCACAGTAAAACATTGAGATCTATAACAAAATGAACAAAAACATTGATAAAGTTTCCCAAGTTTACAGGATATGACTGAAATTCTATGCATAATTTAATTCACCTCTATTCATATACATGCTCCTTTCCCCCCAGAATTGGGACTTGAGATGGCTCATAATAATTATATATATAATTAAGAAACAATAAATTTACAATTAACTTGCTTTCAAGTTATGAAGTCAGCTATCCTGAGCTGATCCTAAACAAAGATGATGAGTTTAAAGTATTTCTGCTTTCAGTTGTGTTTATTTTAAACAATCACATTCAGGCCAGAGGCACAAGGAGTGGGAATGACAGCCTAAAAATCTAGTTGAAATTACTGAGCAGTTATATCCATCTTCAATAAGCTGTGCATTCTTGCTTACAAACATCAGCGTTTAATCCATAGACCAGCTAATTAGATACTTTAAAATGGAATCCACACATCAGTAACTTTGGAGGGATTTGGATGGGATTAATGAACTGCCAGAGAAATCATCCACATGCTGGGAAGGAGGTATTCTCAGCAAGTTTTCTGAGCTAACACAAAGGAACTATTTATTATTTGCCTTTTTAAAAATAATAATAATAATAAAATTCATGAGGGTTCATGGGGCTCTTATCCCTTTGAAGGTTCACATCATTGCGCATTTCTGTGTTAATGACTCTCTTGTTTTGCACTGTGTCCTTACCAAAGACCTTTTGAATAGCTCCATCTGGAGCAGACGGGCTGGCATTCAAGACAGCTGCTGCTTTTTAAAAATCTGTCTGATTAGCTGTTTGGGTCTTTTGCCTCTGATTATCCCAGATACTGGACTAACACTGTCTCGGACAGATAAGCAGCTCAATACCATCCAGTACTCCATTAAGGAATTTAACTGAATCTGCAATATATCACAGTTCACTACTTTGGAAACTAATTTGGTATTTGAAGTCAAGAAAACAGCAACTGGCTGGCAGAATGGATTGTGAATCACAGTGTTAGCTTTTAAACAAGTTAAAGTGTTCATATATATATATCCATATATGGATATTGGAGAAAAATGTTTACTGCTGGTGGCATATTTATTATCTATAAAAGACACTACTGTACATATAAGAATATCCACATAGACAAAGCTGGTTTGTATGTGTACTTTAAAAATTCCATAGAGGCAAGAATCCTATAGCCAGCTGACACTTGCAAAAAGCATAAATGTGCAAGTCATGGCAGCAAATCGCTGCTCATTCATGCTGTGCTGGTTGCATTTCTGGGTGCAAGCATCTCATACATTTGTGGCAATTTGCCCCCAAGTTTTATGTAATTTCTGTTTACACATGAGAAAATTGGCAATAGGATTCTGGCCCTAGTATCTGGAGCTTAGATACAAGCACTTATTAAAACTACTAGGGCAAGTAGGCCACATCTAACATTAGTATTTCAATAGTCTCCTCCAAGTGTGAATCAATATAGATCTAACTTGGGCTGGCATGAAGCTGAGCCGGTATCAAGGGCAGCTCGATATCATGGCCGTGGGGACCGGAATAAATGGTCATAGCAGCCACGGTGGACTTTCCCCCATCCGACTTGTGACGTTTTGCTGGGGCACTAGATTCCATAGGAGTCGTCCGTTTCCGTGGCAGTCCTCCTTGGGACATTGGCTCCTCTCGACGATGGGAATGGCTCAGCAAGGGAGACTTCATGGGAGAATACCATGATGGAGGGTACAAAAGTCATCATGGCATCCACACGAGTGGTGTCGGTAAGTGTGGAATGGCTCTTGATAGTAATGGGTACTGATCGGTGTGGTAGTATTGCTCTCCGTATCAATGGCGTTGGTATGGAGAGATATGTCTATGCTTCTCCTTATTCTTTTTTGGAGAGCGGTTCGGAGATTCAGATTCAGACTCCTTATCGACAATCACCTGCCCTGGTATTTGAGGGCTATAAAGGGCCTATGGCCAGGCTGGATGGTGCATCAGCCTCCGAATGGCCTGAGTCTGGAGATAGGCTCAAAGTAGTAAGGGATGCCTGTGCCTAGGAGATCGTGCCCTCCTCTCTATCCGAGGAGATCGGTGCTTCTCTCGATGAGTCCTCCAGTAAAGGCGGAGGTATTGGGGCTGGTGGAGCGGTCGTAGTAGCAGAATTATCAGCTTTCTTCTTCTTCTTCTTTTTTTTTTTACTGTATCCTTGTCCCTTTTCTTTTTTGGGGGATCGTCCAGTCATGGCAGAGCCCAAGGAGGTGCTGCGGCTGACTTCATGGACTTTTGTGAGTCCTTGGACTTGGTATCGAGGTAGTGCTCAACAAAGATCGAGTGGTCGGGCTGAGCGTGGCTCTCTGCATCTCCCTTGGAGGATTAGGAGGGGGTGTCCCCACTTCCATGGCTGCAAGAGACTTTTCGCATAGGAAAGACCGGAGACTTTGGAGCCTTAGTTTAAGAGCCTGCTTGGAAAGGCTTTTGCACATGGAGTATGACTGTGTCTGATGGAATTCGTCCAGGCAAAAGAGGCACTTATTGTGTCCGTCGGTCAAGGAGATCTTGCGAAGACAAAGGGAGTACCTCTTGAATTCCCGTGGGGCCATAAAATGGGGGGGAAAGGTGGAGGAAAAGGGGGATCCTGGGGGAGAGGGGGGAAAGGTGAGAAAATGGAAAGAACCATTGTATGGAGAAAAAGAAGAGGAGTTCTATCTGCTATTACTATTACAAAATAAAGGAGAAAAATGAAATAGAAAGAAAGAAAGACTATCTGAACGGAGCTCTAGCGTTCCTATGTCCTACCCAAATGGCGGGGAAAAAGGAACTGAGAGGAAGTTTAAGGAGGAGGAGCTTGCTCCGCAGGGGGGGGTATTCTAATTGCTAGTTTTTCTCTCTAAGCTCTAGAAACTTCCGATCGTCCTGCGCAGGTGCAGAAGAAACCCATTTTGTGTACATTCACAGAGGCCACTATGAAGAAGACTGCCCAGGAGCATGGCCTGCCTGTAATAGAGCTGGGATTAGAAATTTAGTTAAACCACCAGGAACAGTCAATTTGAGCCAAATTAAAGCCAAACAAATAGTTTTAACTGGTGGATGCTTTCTTTAGCATGTACAGTGGGGTCTCTACTTAAGAACTTAATCCGTATTGGAAGGCGGTTCTCAAGTTGAAAAGTTCTTATGTTGAATCTGCATTTCCCATAGGAATGCATTGAAAACCATTTAATCCGTATCTGCTCTTTTCCGTCCATAGAAACTACAGTGGAACCTCTACTTAAGAACTTAATCCGTTTTGGAATGGTGTTCTTAAGTTGAAACGTTCTTAAGTTGAAGCAAAATTTCCCATAGGAATGGACTGAAAACCAATTAATCAGTTCTGGCTGTTTTTTGTTATGTAGAGGTGCGTTCGTACATTGAAGCATTAGTTCCCATAGGAACTAATGCAAAGCTGGTTAATACGTACTCTACCACTAGGGGGAGATTTTTTTTTTAACCTAAGATGACCTAAGGTTAAAAAAAGAGCAGGAAAGGTTTTTTTTTTCCTGTTCTTATCTTGGATTTCTGTTCTCAAGTAGAAGCAAAATTTAGCAAATGGAGCTGTTCTTAAGTTGGATTGTTCTTAAGTAGGGACGTTCTTAAGTAGAGACCCCACTGTAGTATGGCCTGTTTGGTGGCTAGAATACATGATGTTCAAGAACTCATGTTAGCCTTCAGCTGAAAAAAGGGAGGGAGGTGGGGGGACAAAGTGACTGACAGTCCTTTGAAAGATGGGCCATAAATTCCAAACTGCTAGCTGAGAGGAGCTTGAAACCAAATTGCAAACACTGTTTAAGAAGTCAACCTAGCCTCAACACCACCAGCCACGTGTATGTGGGACATTAATAACAACATATAAATTTGTAACTACCCACAAGAACTTGATGCACAGCCTTAAAGAAGATGATTTATCATTGAAAGTTCACTGTTTTTTGTTTGTTTGTTTTAAACTCTTGATGGTCGATGAAAGGTATCACCTATTCCTCCATTTGTAAAATTCTTTTTTTGCTACACAGTAGAAGGTGGAAGACAGGAGGGCCTGGCAAGCTCTGGTCCATGGGGTCACGAAGAGTTGGACACGACTTAATGAGTAAACGCCAACAACAAAGAAGTATAGTTAGCCACAGAGAAGAATAGCTACAAGTTCCCCAGAGTCCATCCCTTTCTCATTAACTGGCACTTAAAGGTCTCAATAACTCACTCTGAAACATTTTTAGGATAAAGAATAAAAAAAGTTTCTTTACTTTCAGTTGCTTGAAATTCCAAACTGGTGTATACTACTTTCTTTACTGCACACATACTAGCAACCAACTGAACAGATCAACAGCAACAATGAAACTGCCACCGACAAAAGAAAGAGATAGAATAGTCCTAGCAGAGAGGCAAGACTGTCCTTCCAGTGAGCACTAAGGGTTGATTTCCTTCAGAATGTATAGGTTTGATCTCCTTGCAGTCCAGGGGAGTCTCAAGAGCCTCCTCCAGCACCACAGTTCAAATGCATCAGCCTGGAGGCAGGTCGTGCAGCATGGCCTCTTCCAATTTGAAAAGATACTTGGTCAGCCTTCCTTATGGTCCAGCTCTCACTTCCATACATCGCAACTGGAAAAACCATGCTGTCTAAATTTGTCATTGCTTTCCTCCCAAGAAGAAGGAATCTTTTAATTTCGTGGCTGCTGTCACCATCTTCAGTGATCATGGAGCCCAAGAAAGGGAAATCTGTCACTGCCTCCATATCTTCCCCTTCTATTTGCCAGGAGGTGATGGGACCAGTGGCCATCATCTTAGTTTTTTTTTTATATTGAGCTTCAGACCATTTTTTTGTATTTCCTCTTTCACCCTCATTAAGAGGTTCTTTAAGTCCTCCTCACTTTCTGCCATCAGAGTGGTATCATCTGCATATCTGAGGTTGTTGATATATCTTCCAGCAATCTTAATTCCGGTTTGGGATTCCTCCAGTCCTGCCTTTCGCATTATGTGTTCTGCATAAAAGTTAAATAAGCAGGGAGACAATATACAGCCTTGTCGTACTCCTTTCCCAATTTTGAACCCATCAGTTGTTCCATATCCAGTTCTAACTGTTGCTTCCTGTCCCACATATAGGTTTCTTAGGAGATAGATAAGGTGATCAGGCACTACCATTTCCTTAAGAACTTGCCATAGTTTGTTGTGGTCTTCACAGTCAGAGGCTTTTGGATAGTCAATGAAGCAGAAGTAGATGTTTCTTTGGAACTCTGGCTTTCTCCATAATCCAGCACATGTTAGCAATTTGGTCTCTATTTCCTCTGCCCCTTTGAAATCCAGTTTGTACTTCTGGGAGTTCTTGGTCCACATACTGTTGAAGCCTACCTAGTAGGATTTTGAGCATAACCTTGCTAGTGTGTGAAATGAGTGCAATTGTACGGTAGTTGAAGCATTCTTTGTCACTGCCTTTCTTTGGGACTGGGATGTAGACTGTTCTTTTCCAATCCTCTGGCCACTGCTGAGTTTTTCATTGATTATGAAAAAAAAGCGCACTGGTCCTTTGATGTTGGGCTGTGGCACCAGGGTGGGTGACATTACCTTTAGCCTGGCTTGTTCCTTTTTGCATACCACACACAGAATGATCAAAGTGGTAGGAAAAGCCCCCCCCCCCACAAAAATCTGCCTTGGCTGTATCTAGCAAGCTCGTCATTGCTAGCACCACTCTGGCAGCTATTGTTGATGATTAAATCCTCTGCAAGCTAGCAAAAATTTAATGCAACTTGCTAGGCATGTTGGACACCTTACTACTCTCTATACCATCCCGTGGCTGGTGTGCAATGTGTTCCAGCAAAAATAGTGCACATCTTTATTAAAATTGATGCATCCTGCTAGTTTGATATATAGCCTGGCAGCCATTGATACTGATGTTATATCCTGCTAATTCAGTACACAGCCTGTGTAGATTCAATAAGATTTTGAATTCAAATAATGTATGATTTCCTTCCTTTCAAATCAACGGCGTAATGTCGGCATATAAATTTGGGGGGGGGGGGGGGTTAAATGTAATAAAGTTCCCTGACCCCTGCTTTAAAGCCTCTCCACAAGCCATTTCAGAACCGCAGGATGAAGAGAAAGGCCCTTGTTGCTGTTCAGAAAACCTGTTCTGGAACAGTCTTGTTTTTCCCTATTCTCTCACTGAGCTTAGTTTATGAATAGAGATAGGCATAAACTACTGGTTCAGTCCCCTCATGGATTGCTGCCTTGTCGTGGCGAAGGGGCTTGAGTAACTCAGAGAAGCTATGGGCTATGCCGTGCAGGGAAACCCAAGACGGACAGGACATAGTGTAGAGTTCCGACTAAACGCAATCCACCTGGAGTAGGAAATGGCAATGCCACTCCAGTATCTTTGCCAAAAACGCCCCATGATCAGAAACAAAAGGCTAAAAGATATGACGCTGGAAGATGGGCCCCTCAGGTCGGAAGGCGTCCAACATGCTACTGAGGAAGAGCGGAGGACAAGTACAAGTAGCTCCAGAGCTAATGAAGTGGTTGGGCCAAAGCCAAAAGGACGCTCAGCTGTGGACGTGCCTGGAAGTGAAAGGAAAGTCCAATGCTGCAAAGAAAAATACTGCATAGGAACCTGGAATGTAAGATCTATGAACCTTGGGAAGCTGAAGGTGATCTAACAGGAGATGGCAAGAATAAACATTGACATCCTGGGCATCAGTGAACTAAAATGGACAGGAATGGGCGAATTCAGCTCAGATTATTATCATATCTACTATTGTGGGCAAGAATCCCGTAGAAGGAATGGAGTAGCCTTCATAGTCAACAAAAGAGTAGGAAAAGCTGTAATGGGATACAATCTCAAAAATGATAGAATGATGTCAATACGAATCCAAGGCAGACCTTTCAACATCAAAATAATCCAAGTTTATGCACCAACCATCATTGCTGAGGAGACTGAAACTGAACAATTTTATGAAGATTTACAACACCTTCTAGAATTGACACCAAAGAAAGATGTTCTTTTCATTCTAGGGGACTGGAATGCAAAAGTAGGGAGTCAAGAGATAAAAGGAACAACAGAGAAGTTTGGCCTTGGAGTTCAGTACAAAGCAGGGCAAAGGCCAATAGAGTTTTGACAAGAGAACAAGCTGGTCATCACAAACACTCTTTTCCAACAACACATGAGGCGACTCTATACATGGAAATCACCAGATGGGCAATATCGAAATCAGATTGATTATATTCTCTGCAGCCAAAGATGGAGAAGCTCTATACAGTCAGCAAAAACAAGACCTGGAGCTGACTGCGGCTCTGATCATCAGCTTCTCCTAGCAAAATTCAAGCTTAAACTGAAGAGAGTAGGAAAAACCACTGGGGTACTCAGGTATAATCTAAACCAAATCCCTTATGAATACACAGTGGAAGTAAAGAACAGATTTAAGGAACTCGATTTGGTGGACAGAGTGCCTGAAGAACTTTGGATAGAGGCTCATAACATTGTACAGGAGGCAGCAACAAAAACCATCCCAAAGAAAAGGAAATGCAAGAAAGCAAAGTGGCTGTCCAACGAGGCCTTAGAAATAGCAGAGAGGAGAAGGGAAACAAAATGCAATGGAGATAGGGAAAGCTACAGAAAATTGAATGCAGACTTCCAAAGAATAGCAAGGAGAGACACGAGGACCTTCTTAAATGAACAATGCAAATATATAGAGGAAAAGAATAGAAAGGGGAAAACCAGAGATCTGTTCAAGAAAATTGGAGATATGCAAGGAACATTTTGTGCAAAGATGGACATGATAAAGGACAAAAATGGAAGGGACCTAACAGAAGCAGAAGACATCAAGAAGAGGTGGCAAGAATACACAGAGGAATTATATCAGAAAGATTTGGATATCCCGGACAACCCAGACAATGTAGTTGCTGACCTTGAGCCAGACATCCTGGAGAGTGAAGTCAAGTGGGCCTTAGAAAGCTTGGCTAACAACAAGGCCAGTGGAGGTGATGACATTCCAGTTGAACTATTTAAAATCTTAAAAGATGATGCTGTTAAGGTGCTACATTCAATATGCCAGCAAGTTTGGAAAACTCAACAGTGGCCAGAGGACTGGAAAAGATCAGTCTACATACCAATCCCCAAGAAGGGCAGTGCCAAAGAATGCTCCAACTACCGTACAATTGCACTCATTTCCCACGCTAGCAAGGTTATGCTCAAAATCCTCCAAGGTAGGCTTCAGCAGTATGTGGACTGAAAACTCCCAGAAGTACAAGCTGGATTCCGAAGGGGCAGAGTAACTGGAGACCAAGTTGCAAACATGCGCTGGATTATAGAGAAAGCCAGAGAGTTCCAGAAAAACATCTACTTCTGCTTCATTGACTATGCAAAAGCCTTTGACTGTGTGGACCAAAGCAAACTATGGTAAGTCCTTAAAGAAATGGGAGTGCCTCAACACCTTATTTATCTCCTGAGAAAATTATATGTGGGACAAGAAGCAACAGTTAGAACTGGATATGGAACAACTGATTGGTTCAAAATTGGGAAAGGAGTACGACAAGGCTGTATATTGTCCCCCGGCTTATTTAACTTATATACCTTTGCTCAAGACATCATGTGGAAGGCTAGACTGGACGAATCCCAAGCCGGAATTAAGATTGCCGGAAGAAATATCAACAACCTCAGATATGCAGATGATACCACTCTGATGGCAGAAAGTGAGGAGGACTTAAAGAACCTCTTAATGAGGGTGAAAGAGGAAATACAAAAAATGCAGATGATACCACTCTGATTGCAGAAAGTGAGGAGGACCTTAAAGTCCGAATAGTCAAAGCTATGGTTTTTCCTGTTGTGATGTATGGAAGTGAGAGCTGGACCATAAAGAAAGCAAACCGCCGAAGATTTGATGCCTTTGAATTGTGGTGCTGGAGGAGACTCTTGAGAGTCCCCTGGACTGCAAGGAGAACAGACCTATCAATTCTAAAGGAAATCAACCCTGAGTGCTCACTGGAAGGACAGATCCTGAAGCTGAGGCTCCAATACTTTGGCCATCTCATGAGAAGAGAAGACTCCTTGGAAAAGACCTTGATGTTAGGAAAGTGTGACGGCAAGAGGAGAAGGGGACGACAGAGGATGAGATGGCTAAGTGTCTGTGAAGCAACCAACGTGAATTTGACACAACTACGGGAGGCCTATAGGAGGGCCTGGTGTGCTCTGGTCCAAGGGGTCACGAAGAGTCGGACACGACTAAAGACTAAACGAACGAACGAACTGGTTCAGTGGTTCATGCCAATTTGTTTATTGCCAAACAAAAGGTGTTTGATGCTTCAAATCTCTGCCTTCTCCAGTGGGCGCAATCTTGGAGGCAGCTGCCTGGTTTCCCCGCCTACTGCCTCTGAATGGGCACATGCCAGAGGCGGACAGGCTTTGAAGTACTGAACACATGTTCAGGCAATAAAAGAACCGGCACAAAAAGTGGTTCGTGCCCATCTCTATTTATTAAACTTTCCTGAAATATTATGACACTATTAGCACTGAATGTTTGTATGATTGTGAAAGGTTTATTGTTTTATAGGTACTGAGTGGACAGATCACAAAATTAGGGAGCTGATTAGTCACCCCATATAATAGTCATTTGTGTACCTTCTAGAATTTTTTCCCCTTTACTGTAGATCTAGAAACACACAATGCATGTCATGACCCAAGCAGGTGAGAATGTATCTTAAATGATACAAGAGAGGCTGGCCTCAATCTTCATGCCAATTATTCAGGTACATTGTAGGCTGGGGGAATTCTGCACATCCTTAATATTAAATGTGCAGTATAAATTGCCTCTCAGCTAGTACATTGTCCTCTACTGTGTTATATTTCTTCTTTCCTCACTTAAAATTGATGAGCACCTTTTTAACCCTATGAATTTCAAACAGGATACAAAGGATTCATCATGGTGTTGCTCTACCTTGAGGCTGAAGCAAAGGCTCTTTGCTGCACCCCACACGTTGGTTGCACAAATAACCTTGATTCAGTCTCTTTTGGCACATTTGTCCAAATAAACAAATAGTAATGGAATACTTTATTACTTTGAATGAGTTCAGATCTCCAAAGGTGGATGAACTGCACCCAAGAATACTGAAGGAATTGGCTGAAGAGATGTCAGAACCACTATCGTATTATTTTCTTGAAATCATGGAGGATGGGTGAAGTGTCGGATGACTGGAAGAGGGCTAATATTGTCTTTATCTCAAAATGGGCAAAAAGGAGGAACCTGGGAACTACAAACCGGTCAGTGTGACATCAGGGAAAATGCCTGAGAAGATTGTGAAGTGGTTATTCTGTAAGCACCTTGAAAACAATGCAGTAATAACTGGAAGCCAACAGGGATTTATCAAAAACAAATCCTGCCAGACTAATATTATCTCATTTTTGATTAGGTAACCTCCTTGGTATACAACAGGAATGCTGTAGACATATCTTGAATTCAGAAAAGCCTTTGACATACTGCTCTGTGATATTGTGATTAGCAAGGTAATGAGGTGTGTGGGCTGGATAGAACAACTGTCAGATGGTTACAGAATTACACCCAGAGAGTGCTTATCAATGACTCCTTCCCAAAATGAAAGGCGGTAACAATTTTGGTACCACAAAACTCAGTCCTGGGCCTGGTATTCTTCAACATTTTTGTTAATGACTTGAATGAGGGAGAGCATAGTTATCAGATCTGTGGATTACAGAACTTTGGATGAATAGCTAATACCCTGGAGTGCAAAGTTCTACACTTGGGGGGGGAGGGGGGACAAAAGCACAGTTACAAGATGGAATATACTTGGCTTAATAATACTGCCTGCAAGAAGGATCTTGGAATTATTGTAGATTAAAGGTGAATATGAGTCAACAGTGTAATGTGGCTGCGAAAAAAGCAAATCCTATTTTAGGCTCCATTAACGGAACTATAGTCTCCAAATCCCGTGAGATGCTAGTTCCTCTCTATTTGGCATTAGTTAGTCTTCACCTTCAGTACTAAGTCCAGTTCTGGACACCACACTTTAAGAAGGATGACAACAGACTTGAACAAGTTCAAAAGAAGAATATTCGAAATATTGTTATATAGAGGAGAGGGAGGATCTATTCTTGATCATTCCAGAATGCAGGACAAGTAATAATGGGCTCAATCTACAGAAAGCCAGAATTTGGCTAAATATCAAGAAAAACTTGCTAACTGTTAGAGCAGTACAATAAAGGAACCAGTTAACTTGGGAGGTGGTGAGTGCTCAAACACTGGAGGCATTCAAGAGAATACTGGACAAACATATGTCAGATATACTTTGATTTGGATTCCTAAATAGAGCAGGAGGTTGGATTCAGTGACTTTATAGGCCTTCCATCATTCCATCATTCCAGGATTCTAAGAAGAGGAACCTTTGCTCAAGACATTATTGAGAAATGTAAATTTTATCTTTAAGTCACCCAAAGACAGATACACAGTGACAACTAGGAAGATCAATACAGGATGTTGAGTGTCAGTAGAGAGGGAAAATAAATTTCACGGTTTGCATCTTACAACAAAAATACCTGCATTGCACCTGAAGCTGTCAAACAGACGAAGTATATCTTTTCTCAGAAATCCATATATTTTCAAAGCTCATAATACGTTTTGGTGAAATAAATATATACACACATGCATTTTTTATTTCAATAGAACATGGGCAACAGAACATGTGAATTCAGAAATATCTTAACCGAAACTTATCAGTTAAAATGCACTTTTTGGAAAATGAACCTCCAAATATATACAAATTACAGCAGCAAAGGGAAAGAAGAAGACTTTTAGCTAAGTGCAGAAGTTGGAGAAGAAAAGTTTATTGGCTTTTAAGAAATGCAACGATAAGGAATCAGAGCAATTTTTACACCCTTAAGCACCAAATGGAAAAGAAACATGGAAAGACAGAGCTGGGAGAAGGAGAAAACAGTGTTCCTTCAAAGCAAATGCTAGGCTAGCTGAATTCTGAACAAGAGTATCTCAGCTTCGCACTATCTGACAGGAGCTGTAGCATTCAACATGCTTGAATCCAAGTCTATGTAAACTTCAAATGTAGGGTGGCAATTACATTTATAACCATTACTATAGATTATGCATGCTATTTGTAGTCTATTTTTTGTAGTCTTCCTTTTCATCAAGAAGGAAACAAACACTCTGATACCCATGGCTCTCTTGACTATGTTTGCTGCTCTTTTGAAGGCAAAGTGAGAGTTATATAAAGACCTACAAAGAAACAACAACATAAAAGGCAGAAACCGAAGGGAAACTTCAGAAAGAAATCAATGGCCTCCTGCTCCTGATGTTTTAAATTTAGATGTGCTTAGAAAAAAAGGCTTGTGTGGGAACTGTGAGAAGTAAGAAAATTATCCTGCTTTCAGAAGACTAAGAATCTTTCACTCGCTTAACACATATTTCCAAACTAGAACATGCCCCTTTTTTGAGCCTAGATAAGAAGAAGTCAACTGACAAGCAAATTCTGCTTTGAATACATGCTGAAAAAACAATGGGCAGCAGTTCCAGGTCCTAAGTAGGTCTTCCCAAAACTTAAAGCAAACATTTTCAAAATTCAAGTTCCTGCGATGGAAATGCATTTCAAAGACAAGATGTGGATCTGTGTATGAAATACTGTTGCTGTCAGTTATGCCATGAAAGGCTGATAATGTCAGCAGCTGCAGTGATTTTTCAACAATAAAACATTTCCAGTTCCCACCCGCAAGGCTCCTAAGGTTCCCACAGAATGTCTTTCATGCTGGGAAGCCACTAGCATCTGCAGGTGGGGGGGGGAGGTCTTTAATTTCTGGAAATGGTCACCACTAGGATGACTTTACGAGCAGTGGAAATTTTTGGTGATTAAAGGCAACTCCCCCATCCCATGTCTCCCCAGAGAGTTCCCCATATGAAAGAGATTCTAAAGGATTTCATCCTGGACATTTGGGGCAGGGGATGGTTTGGACAGTTTTAATATCTGGAAAACACAACTAATGAAGTCACTGGCCTTGGGTGGCATGAGTTACACTACTGGATTCTATATCTATGAAGCAGAGACAGGGTAAAAGCAAACCAGACTTCAAACCAGCTTGTGTCTTGGGCAAGGATGGGGAATACATACAGTGGGGTCTCAACTTACGAACTTAATCCGTATTGGAAGGCAGTTCTCAGGTCGAAAAGTTCTTAAGTCGAATCTGCATTTCCCATAGGAATGCATTGAAAACCATTTAATCCGTATCTGCTCTTTTCATCCATAGAAACTAATGGGAAGCTGCTATTCCGTCTTCTGCCATTAGAGGGGGATATTTTTTTCTTTTTTCCTTTTAACCTAAGATGACTTAGCTTTAAAAAAAGGGGGGAAAAAGAGTTCGTAACTCGAATCTAAGTTCGTAAGTCGAGTCCATATATTCCTATGAGAGCGGTTCGTAAGTCAAAACGTTTGTATGTCGAGCCGTTCGTAAGTCGAGACCCCACTGCAGTCCTCCAGATTTTGAAAAACTACTTTCATGATTTATCATCATTGGCTAGTCTGTGCAGGGTTAGTGGAAATTTGACTCCAATAATATCTGAAGAGCCATAAATGGCTTTGTTTTATCTTTTTTTTTTTAAAAAAAAATACAGATTGTAACTACTACTAGAGATTAGCATGAATCAGGAAAACAATGGTTCATGACAGTTCATGGCCTGTTCACGAACCATGAACTGGCATAAACCTTTTGACAAAACAAACTGTTTCATGTCTGTGAATATTTTCAGTCTTCCTGGTGAGGTTATCTGGAACCTGAGTCACAGCAACTAACTTCTTTCTATTTTTCTATAACCCAGTTTTACTTTTGTTTGTTTTTAATGGAGGCAGTAGGTTAGAAAAGCCAAGTTTTACACAAAGGAGCAAAGGAAATTAAGATTTTGTTCTATTTTTTTTCTTGTTCTCATTCATGCAGTCATTCATTCAATTGTTAATGCAAAAGATCATAACATTTCTTCAAGTCTTCATGGACCCCCTGTGAGGACATTGCAGCCCCCCGGGGGTCGAAGAACCTGTAACTTAGACAATTATACAGAAGCAGCATCACATTAAGAAAAGCTAAGACAGAACACATAGTTAAATCTTATATTAAAGATTCATTGTAAATTAAATATTTATAAGTATTCAACAGATCCCAGCATAGTTCAAACCCATCTGTTCCTATCAACTACACTTTTCCTTTATCTTACTGTATCCATATGCCACAAAGTAATGACCAAATCATTTCCTTTTAATCCTCAGAAGGAAGGTCAAACTGGAATCTGAGAGACAGTGCTTGCCTTCAAAGGATCAAAAGCTTGGGGGGGGGGGCTTAAGAAGATTTATAATGAGATAATGTCTCAACAGATTGTTACATACAGATTGTAACAAGGATGATAAAATAGGCCTTTTGTTCCCTATGAACAAAAGATGCAGAGAGATCTTGGTTTATCTGCAACCTGGGCCCATATATAATATACAGTGGTGCCTCGCTTAACGGGCGCCCCGTTTAACAACGAATCTGCATAGCGATTAAGATTTTGCGATCGCTTTTGCGATCACATTGTGATGTTCCCTACGGCGAAAAATCACTTTGCAATGATCGTGGGGAAGCGATCATCGCAAATGCCCCATTTTCGCACAGCTGATCGGCGGGGCGTCAGCGCTTCCCCCCATCATCCTGAAGCCCCACCAATCAGCTGGGCGAAAATGCGGGCTTCGGGATGATGGGGGGGCGCTTCCCGCCCATCATCTCCAAGCCCCGTCGATTAGCTGGGCGAAAATGCCGGCTTCAGGATGATGGGGGGAAGCACTTCCCCCCCATAATCCTGAAGCCCTGCGGATCAGCTGGGTGAAAATGCGGGCTTCGGGATGATGGGGGGAAGTGCTTCCCCCCATCATCCCAAAGCCCCGCCGATCAGCTGGGCAAAAACGGGGCATTTGCGATGATCGCGCAGAAGCGATCACTGCAACGCCCGCATTTTTGCACAGCTGATCGGCGGTTCCAAAATGGCCGCTGCTGTTTTGCCTCGCTTTAGAGGCCCCGAAAATGGCCGCCCCTATGGGGGATCTTCGCTTAAGGTCAGTTTTTAAGCCCATAGGAACGCATTAAACATGTTTTAATGTGTTTCTATGGGCTTTTAAAAATCACTTAGCAACAAAATCCTTGTAACGTGGCTGAGTCACTCTGAGGTCACCTCCTACTCAGGCCTCTCAGAATGCCCACCACGTCACTGTCAGCAAACATGGGTTCGAAAACACACGTGTAAGCCTGGACAGAGAGCAATCAGGAGTTTGCACATGCTAAAGTGGGCTGAGTGAGTCCAAACTCAGCTAGCCATGCTACAACACTCCATCTTGCAGGTCTGCCCACATAAGATGCCCTTGTGCCCTTTCTCTATTGCTGAAATAAAACCATGTGGGCTTTGTAGTCCTGAGACTTATCTTGCACCACAGGCAGGACTCTAAGTAAGCTAGGCCGAGGTAGCCCTCTCAGATGACCCTGTGACAAGTGTACTGTTCAGGAAACCAATTGAGTTTTATAATCTTTATTTTATTAAAGAATAAGCATGTTACTAGGTATCAAAGCCAAATTAAACCAAAGCAAATAAACTAGCATTGTGCTGGTTAGTTACAAAGATGTAGTGAGGCAAAGAAAACATGAAAAATATGCAAATGTCCAAAAACCTTACAAGAATACAAAAAGCCATTAAAAAGAATAAAAACAGTTCCAGTCCAGTAATTCATTAGTAAAAACAAAATAATCCAAGTAGGTTATAAAAAGGCTATAGTCCTCAGTGATACTGTAGAACAAAAATCCTGTACTAAAAAGAAAGATTCAGTAAAAGTCCCATTATCCTTAGAAAAGTCCAAGAGTATAGTCCATATGGAGTATTCCAAGAAAAGAAGTCCATAAAGGATATTCCCTAGGTAACAGTCCATGCTTAGTCCTTAGGAAAAAGCCCATAAGTCCAGTATAGTAAAGGTTAGTCCCATGTGTCACGAATGAATGAAGAGTCGGTCTTGAATGACTGAAGGATCGGTCTTGAAAGACAATGTCCATAGGCAAAAAGTTCCTTTTTCAAGAGTAACTGGCAAGGGCTTATCGCACCTTCCCACGATGTCATCCAATCAGAGTTCGTTACTAGGCAAACAGTCCTGTTGCACCACATGACTTCTTTCCCATACACACCAGATGTTATTTGGGTTTACTGTGGTTTCGCAGAAAGTCACAACAATTCCCATCTAATCACACCGAGTCCTTTTCTCAGGCTATCAGAATAACATTCTCTCTGCTCGCCTAGAAAACAACCTGTCAGCATAGCAAAGATACTTTATACAAAGAAACAAGATGGAACCTCTCTGGCTCATTTCTTAATTACAAAACCCATATGCCTTAAAAGATTTTAACTCAAAAACCCATCTCATCACAGTCACTACACACACTCTTGCTGCCACCAACCTTTCCTTTAAATAAAAAGGACAAGGGTTTCTTTCAAAAATAAAACTTGGTTTATTGATTACAAAAAAAAAAAAAAGTAAATCACTGGAAGATAATCACTTTGTAAATCACTTTCTTATTTTAAATCAACCACATAGACATTCCCTCACTGACACTCAAGCACGCAGGCCTCTTTCTCTCACACACTAGATCTCTCCAGATCTCACTCTCTAACTCTATCAATCTCTCTTCACACACTCTTCACCCCCCTTTTTATACCAGCTCCTCCCCTTCAGTTCCACCCTCCGTCACACCATTGGCTGATGATTCACTGCCCAGCTGTGACGGACAGGTGAGGTCATGGCTACCCGTTACAATCCTTTAACAACGTTTTTCTTGGAACGGATTAACGTCACTAAGCGAGGCACCACTGTATATGATATATGCGATATGCCCATCTAGATTTATGACAGGATTCCTCCTGTGTTAGGATACATCTTTTTGCCACAGACTGACTAGCACACAAATTACATCTTCACAAAGTGGGTATTTCCAAACAGATGGAGTAATAATTTTACAGTTTAAAATTCAAGACTGCCAGGAGCCTTAAAAAACCTGGTGAGAACGCCCAGGGATTGCCTCATTCTATTCCCTCCATTATCACATTCTTCCTGATTTCAGCATGAGACAGTTTCTTCCTGTGTGTAGGAACTGCAAACAAGCAAGACCCTGGGAAATCTGGGTTCTTGTTCAGATATACAGCCTAACTGTAAGCAGAAATATTATGTTTAGGCCCCATGCTGAAACTGTAGACAATGATATGGGCCGTGCTAGGAGTTCTGCTCAAAGTGTGTTCACCTTAAGTCAGTTCTATAATGTATCAGCAGAACTAATACTAATGTTGCACAGAATCATAGAAAAGTTAAGTTGGAAGGAGGGTAAAAGGTAATCAAGTCCAACCCCCTGCTCAACGTAGGAATACAATCAAAGCATAAATTATTTCCTTAACAGCAAGATACAAGCTATATAACTGATGAGAGCACTCAGGATTGATTTCCTTCAAAATGGATAGGTTTGATCTCCTTGCAGTCCAGGGGACTTTCAAGAGTCTCCGCCAGGACCACAATTCAAAAGCATCAATTCTTTGGCAGTCAGCCTTCTTTATGGTCTGGCCCTCACTTCCATACATTCCTACTGCAAAAACCAGTTGATATTTCTTCCGGCAATCTTAATTCCAGCTTGGAATTCATCCAGTCCAAACTTTTGCATGATGTGTTCTGCATATAATTTAAATGAGCTGGGAGACAATATACAGCCTTGTCATACTTCTTTCCCAATTTTGAACCAATCAGTTGTTCCATATCCAGTTCTAACTGTTGCTTCCTGTCCCACATATAGATTTCTCGGGAGACAGATAAGATGGTCAGGCACTACCATTTCTTTTAGGACTCGCCATAGCTTGCTATAGTCCACACAGTCAAAGGCTTTTGCATGTCAATGAAGCAGAATTAGATGTTTTTCTGGAACACTCTGGCTTTATTCCATAATCCAACTCGTTAGCAATTTGGTCTCTAGTTCCTCTTCCCCTTCAAAATCCAGCTTGTACTTCTGCAAGTTCTCAGTCCACATACTGCTGAAGCCTGCCTTGTAGGATTTTGAGAATAACGTTGCTAGTGTGTAAAATGATAGCAATTGATGTAGACTGATCTTTTCCAGTCCCCTGGCCACTGCTGAGTTTTCCAAACTTGCTGGCATATTGAGTGTAGCACCTTAACAGCATCATCTTTTAGACAGCATGGCCTTGTTGTCAGCCATGCTTTCTAAGGCCCACTTGACTTCACTCTCCAGGATGTTTGGCTTAAGGTCAGCAACTATCTAGATTATCTGGGACATCCAGATCTTTCTGGTATAATTCCTCTGTGTATTTTTGCCACTTCTTCTTGATGTCTTCTGCTTCTGTGAGGTCCCTACCATTTTTGTCCTTTATCATGCCCATCTTTTCACAAAATGTTCCTTTGCTATATCTAATTTTCTTGAACAGATCTCTGTTTTTTCCCTTTCTATTATTTTCCTGTGTTTCTTTGCACTGTTCATTTAAGAAGGCCCTCTTGTCACTTCTTGCTATTCTTTGGAAGTCTGCATTGCATTTTCTGTAACTCTCCCTATCTCCCTTGAATTTTGTTTCCTTTCTCTTCTCTGTTATTTGTAAGGCCCCGTTGGACAGTCACTTTGCTTTCTTGCATTTCCTATCAATTCTGAAGGAAATCAACCCTGAGTGCTCAGTGGAAGGACAGATCCTGAAGCTGAGGCTGCAATACTTTGGCCATCTCATAAGAAGAGAAGACTCCCTGGAAAAGACACTGATGTTAGGAAAGTGTGAAGGCAGGAGGACGAGGGGACGGCAGAGGGAGAGATGGCTGGACAGTTTCATCAAAGTGACCAACATGCATTTGACCCAACTCCAGGAGGCAGTGGAAGACAGTTGGGCCTGGTGTGCTCTGGTCCATGGGGTCATGAAGAGTCAGACATGACCTAACGACTAAATAACAACAAAGAGTTTTACAGTTATATTTATCTTCACTTTCATTGCTAAATGAGAACTCAATTTTTAATTATTGTAAGACAACTGCGTAAGTTCTAATGGTTCTCAGATATTCCCTGAGTTCTCCCTTTCTTCTTTTTTGGCACTGTCACAGTGTTCTTCCTGGCTTGTTTCTTCTGTGGGATCCATTGCTATTTCATTATAATATCCTCTGCTAATCCTTGTTATAAATCCTTCAGTTCTGAGTGAGGCTCTTTGTATCCAAATTATGACTCACTGTTGGATTTAGATTTATGTCCCTTGTCGCCGATGAGAAATTGGAAGTGGCTGCACTGGTTCATCTATAAAGACTCTATTCACTGTAATCTCAAAACTCCAAAAATTTTCACATTTTCGGGGATAGTTGGCTGGTTGAAATTTAGCTGAACTCTTGTTCTTGATGGTGATTTAGAAAGATATTCAACCTTATTGAGTTCAACAAAACAGTCTTCTGATTACAATTGCTGACATAGTGAAGAGTTTATCACTTTCTTATTTACCCACTGCCCTCTAATGCAACTTGATTTTGTTGCAACTGCCATACTAATCCATTTGTGGTCTCTCCCTACTGCTGCTGCAGCCGTATCTGTATAGCTGTTTTGATTTATCTTTGATGTATGTCTAGAAGTTGCCAAAATGCTTGAAGAACTTTTCAGAGAACTCCATTTTTAATTGTTCTGGTTTAGAGGAGCATTTGAACAAATTGGCTTATGGGCAAGCCAAGGCAAAAAGTAGAGACTGTCCACTTGGGGACTCTCTTAATGGGTGGGATGGCCCCAAAGCATTCATATTGGCTAAAATCCTGTTGCACAGTTATATAAAAGGCATAACCTTTAGAGGAGAATTGCCATGAATTAAGAAATGCCCGTAATTATTACCTGTTGCATGTCAAATTGCACAATTTCAGCCATAACTCTGTTACCCAAAATCATTTTCCTTCAGAAAAGCATTGCCACTCCAACTGGTCAAAAGCCTTTGAAGCATTGAAAGAGACAACAGCAATTGATTTGGGTCTTGTTTTAGCAGCCAAATTAATAACATTAAACATGCAACAAAGAGGAACAGATATATATCACTTTCTAGGGTACCCTAATTGATCCTCTGTAACATATGATTGTAGTACCGTTGACTGTAAAAAAAACTGGCATCTTTGTTGATTAAAGGACATGAAGCCATATCTTCTGGATTTTTATTTTGTTTATATATAAA
The DNA here is from genome assembly GCF_051106095.1 of Pogona vitticeps. NCBI lineage: Eukaryota > Metazoa > Chordata > Lepidosauria > Squamata > Agamidae > Pogona > Pogona vitticeps. The sequence continues at coordinate 12,399,239 of NC_135790.1, forward strand.
AATGACTCTTGCAGATGGCCACAATAACCACTTCTATTACCCACTAGGAACTGAATTCATTTTGAGATTTATAAGTTTCTCTGAATCATTCGCTTTATGGCTTTCTGTTTATTAACAGCTAATAGAAGCTCACCATAGTTGTTCATTTATTTTTTAAAATTGTATGATCTCAAGTTAATGTTTTAAAAAATCAAGAAACTGGTTCATTTTAAGTTTAGAGAGATTTAATAATAATAATGTGCTGTCCAGTTGATTTTGGCTTTTGGTGATACTTGCATGAGATTTCTAGGTACAGAGTACTCAAAATGGGTTTACCATTCCCTTTTTATGGAGGCATCTCTGTGATCATGCAGCATGCCCACACAGGCTGGCTCTACTCATGAGAGGCACAGTAGGGAATCAAAGATTTAAGTATGAATAAATATTAGGAAAAAAAATAGAACAGCTAATTGATATTATCTGTTCTAAAGTGTTTCTCTCCTTTCCCATTTCAAATTATATTTATCTGCCTTTTACATTTCTTTTTTATGTACTTTGCCAACAATTCAGAATTCTTACCTCTGCATTCAAATTATTTCTGATTAGCACATTGCATATTTTGTTCAAATTCAGCATTTGATTTTCTTGCTATGCTCCTAGAAAATATCCAGCTTGTTTCCTACCTTGTACTTTAGTTCTGAATTTTTAATCTCTGAGAAGAATTCATCCTTAACTACACAAGAAGACTCTTTAAGTACAAAATTCTTTGATGCTTTCTCTTCTTATTATAGCTTTTAGTGAGTTCCATAAAGTTCTGATCATTATGTCAAGTGATGTATTTTCTTTAATAAGTTCAATATAATCTTTTTTCAATTTGTTTGGCATCTTACTAAAACAGGGAACCAGGTCAAAGGCTTGGAAACTGCTTAATGTGTTCTCTCCAACAATTGTTAACTTGAAAATAATCTAATCTGGTATACGTATTGTGCCTCTGGGAGAAAAATGAATACTGCTTTTTGCTAGGATGCAAAAATCTCCATTAGTCTATGATAATCTGAAACGAACTAATCAAGCTAAGCACATGTGAAGCCCCTTTGTACCAGAAATGTCTGCATTGTTTGTTTGTTTGTTTCTCCTTTTCCATACCTAATAAATGTCTCTTCCCTGATTTCCTTTGGAACTACTTTTCTGGTTAAACTCTCACACACAAAATGATGACATTGATTAAAAACACAATTCTCCACTGACTCCAGTGAGGTTTACTACCAGGTTAGAGAGTGTACAATCACAGGCTAAAATGTATACAATAAATAAATTTGTAGTGAAATGTACCTATGCAGGTGTACTCAGCATAAAGTTAACTGCATGCTAGTGAGATTATATCCTAGTTACATGGGTATTCAGGGGTGGGGTCAATTATGGTTTTAAAGGAGTAACCCTATGACTATTTTTGGTAGGTATAGTTATCTGATGTGTATGCACTTATCTCCTGTAGTGATGTATGGAAGCAAGAGCTGTACCATAAAGAAAACTGATGCTTTTGAATTATGGTGCTGGAGGAGACTCTTGAGAGTCCCCTAGACTGCAAGGAGAACAAACCTATCAATTCTAAAGGAAATCAACCCTGAGTGCTCATTGGAAGGACAGATCCTGAAGCTGAGGCTCCAGTACTTTGGCCATCTCATGAGAAGAGAAGACTCCCTAGAAAAGACCCTGAAGCTAGGAAAGTGTGAAGGCAAGAGGAGAAGGGGACGACAGAGGATGAGATGGTTGGACAGTGTCATCGAAGCTATCAACATGAATTTATTTATTTATTTATTTATTTATTTATTTATTTATTTATTTATTTATTTATTTATTTTATATGCCGCCCACACTACCCAAAGGTCTCTGGGTGGCTTACAGCATTTAAAATACAATAAAGATATGTACAATTAAAATACAATTAAAATATATATAAAATTGCCATCAGACCCATGGTTAATGTTATTTCAGTTAAAAGCCTTCTGGAACAGGACCCAACTCCGGGAGGCAGTGAAAGACAGGAGAGCCTGGCGTGCTCTGGTCCATGGGGTCACGAAGAGTTGGAGACGACTAAACAACAACAAATGTACTTATCTGTTATTTTGACTCAGATGCATTATCTTTGTATTTCTGTAGATTTTATACTTACTTTGCTATGACATATGGCTAATGCAAATAAACACTGATTGATTGAGCCTGGCCATTGTCTTGATTTTGCTTGAGAAATAACATATCAAAACAGCAAGACCACTTGCCCACAGAAGTAGTGGGAGTAGATTATTGTTCTCATTGTCTTGCTTTTGAACTTTCTCAGGACATTTGATTGGCCTTGCAGGAAACAAAAAGCAGTATTGGATAGACATTTAGACTGATGCAGCTGCTTTTTGATGTGTTTAATAGTGAAACTGTATCATGTTAGATATGTAAAAGTCTTGATTTTGGTCCATCTCAATATGGGGACTCAACCTTTTGATGATTCTCCAACCCACACCTCATCTTCATTTCCTTGCATTTTAAGAGTTAACAGATTATGTATGCTACTAAATTCTATTCAAAAGCAAATCAAAACTTCTTCTTCTTCTTCTTCTTCTTCTTCTTCTCTCTCTTTAGTTATGTTAAGTTATCCAAGGCCATTCTAAATCAGTTTACTATCTATTGATTTCATTTCAATTATTTCTTAAATATAACTGAACATTTTCCTTAAGGATAAATCAAGGTTAAAAACTGTATGATATATATAACCTTTTCTAAAAACCTCTTTTTTCTAAAACCGATTTCTGGGTTGTAATTTCATAGAACACAACTCTTGCTTTTGAAAGTGAATGAAGTACTCTTATAAAGAGAGTCCTCTCTATTATTTGCTTCTTAACAGCACCGGTGTGGGCAAATTCTGTTTTAATACCTTTTTAAAGGGATTTTCCAATATTCATAAACATCTTTATATGCCAAATGGAAAGGACTTGAAAGTTGTGTGTTTGTCTGTGTGCGTGCTTCCGTTTGTGTGTGTGTGTGTGTGTGTGTGTGTGTGTGTGTGTGTGTGTGTGTGTGTGTGTGTGTGTGTGTGTGTGTGTGTGTGTGTGTGTGTGTGTGTGTGTGTGTGTGTATTTAAAGGAATATGGCAGAAATTGGAACTGGGAACGATTAATTCTTAAACCCGAGTCCCTGCGTTGTCATCCATGTTAGTGCTAATTTAGAATTACTTTTCTTAAATTGCTTTTTCTTTTTAAGACATATATGGCAGGTATGACACAAATCTTTCCATGCTAGAATAACTGCACCTACTGAACCTAACCAGAGCAGACAGATGACCTTTTCCTTCCAATTTGTTTTTGGGGAAAAAATGTCAGAATTGTACAATTACATATTTGGGATGGAAAGAACTTCAGGTCTGAAAAATCTGAATGCAGGAGAAAGTGAAGCTGATGAGAGACGGGCACAAACCAACAATTTGGTGGTTCATGCTGGTTCGGTTTTTGTTTTTGGGCTGAACGGGTGCTTGATGCTTCCCAGGCCTGCCACTTCTGGCAGGCAACCACTCAGAAGGCAGTGTCCCAGTTTCCCTGCCCCATCTCCTCCAGGTGAAGTGTCTGAGTGGGTGCCTTCCAAAAGAGGAGGGTCAGGGAACAGCCAAGCACCTGTGCAGCTGAAAAACAAACCAGCATGAACTGGCGAATTGTGCCCATCTCTAAAACTGACAGATTTCTCAGTCCCTACTTAAAACTGTCTTCAAGAGTTGAGTCAACAAAGAGGTAGCAGGGCCACACTGCTGATCTTTCACCTCGTTCTCAGCTTACATCATTTCCTTGTATTTCACACATTTAGAAATGGCAGCCGACACTGACACTATTTAGGCTTCTCCCTTCTCAAGGATATATGCTGAATCAGTGGGTGAAAAGAAGAATCTTCATAACCTTTGGGTCATAATTAATGGATAAGGTGGAGGTAATAGTATGTTCCCAATGCCCTGGAAATTCTCTACATAGAATTTCAGCCAAACACTTTTGGACTGCAACTCCTATTGTTCTTGCACAACTTTCTATACTGTTCCAAATTGGCGGGAGATGCAGTTTACCAGTATCAGGAGGGCTACATATTTCCAACTCCTGGTCTAAATGTGTAGTCTAGATTTGTTAAACATAACAGGAAAGATGGCTGTGATTTGCCAAAGTGTATTATTGTCTCAGATATCGAGATATTTGGTATGGATTCCTGAACAGTAATGCTTTTCACTCATTCCTCCCACTAAAAACAAACATGAAAGGGATCATTATCTGAGCACATCCCCCTCTTGCAGGATTATCAGAAAAATAATGTCCCATTATTCCCTTCTCTATTGTGACACAAGCTGAGAAAATAATTTCCATTAATCTGTCATTATCAGATATGACTGCATTACATTCTGTTACACACTTGGGACTAATTTTCAAATAGATCTGAGATTGATGTAACAGATATAAATAAATCTGTGGCTACCCCAAAGCTATAATACAATGCAGATAGTATCTCTTGATGTATTTGTCACATTAAAATGGAAAGATATGTTTCCCTTCCACTGCACCTGAAATTTTTAAATAATAAATTCTTTCTGCCCTTAATTTGTAATTCATGTTTTCCAAAAAAAGGAAAGAAAAAGAAAGAAAAGAAACTAAAACACATTCCTCCATCATTTTCACAATGAAATACCACATATGCAACAAGGTATCCTCCTCACCCCAACTTTACTTCTTTTACAGAAACAAATGTAACTAGCAGGTAAATTTTAGTTCAGACACCAGGAACAGGACATCTCTCTCTCTCTCTCTCTCTCTCTCTCTCTCTCTCTCTCTCTCTCTCTCTCTCTCTCACACACACACACACACACACACACACACACACACACACACACACACACACACACACACACACACACACAGAGAGAGAGAGAGAGAGAACCTGCTGCATGAGGCCACTGCTTCCAGATGCCTACTGGTAGGGCTGGCTTTCGCATTATGCTTGAGCTAATACTTTATATAGAGTGATATGAAATGTGATCCCTAAATTAGTTTCTGAGGAAATACTGAGGAAAAGCAATGGAAAGGAAACTCAAGGCTTTGGGGCCCAGATAGGTTTTTTCTTCTTCTTCAACACTACCAGTACTACCCTGTTTTCACAAAAATAAGACCTAACCAGAAAATAAGTTCTAGTATGATTTTTCAGGATGCTCATAATATAAGCCCTACCCCCAAAATGAGCCCTAGTTAAATGGAACCCCGCCCTCCACCATCGTGCAGCATTGTGCAGCAACAAGAAGAAGATGACATGACTATATGTGAATAAATGTAAATTGTTATACATGAAAAAAATAAAACATCCATTGAAAAATAAGCCCTAATGCGTTTTTGGAGCAAAAATTAATGTAAGACCCTGTCTTATTTTCAGGGGAAAATGGTAAGAAGTGGAAAAGAAAGGGAAAGGAAAATACACCAGGTAAATGACTGGCTATAAAGGTGGTGTCAACGTGAGGGATTTGGTATCTGGGACTACGGGCTAAGCTTCCTGCAAGAACGACTGCTAGCAAGAGATGGCCTACACCTAACAAGGGCTGAAAAGCATGTGTTTGGCCACAGCATGAAGAACTCCGTCAGGAGGGCTTTAAACTGAATTGAAAGGGGGAGGGAGATGCCAGCACAGAGTTAAAGGTAGCTGAATCCTTACTCACAACAAGAGGAACAGACCCAATTGTTGAAATGGGGGTCAACAATAGCATTAACATTAATAGTAATATTCATAAAAATGTACAAACAGGCCACAAATCACACAATCTCCGGTGTCTACATACAAATGTCAGGAGTATGGGGAAAAAACAAGAAGAACTGGAAAATTTAGTTCAGGAGGGCAAATATGACTTGAAAGGAATAATTGAAACTTGTTCGGATGACTCCCACGACTGGAATACAGCAATTGACAGATAGAAATTATTTTAAAAACCCAGAGAGAATAGAAAAGGAGGTGGAGTTGTACTATATCTGTGTCAAAAATACACATTCCTGCATAGAAATACAGGAAGAAGAGATTGGATGTCCCATTGAGAGCATCTGGAGCAATCGAGTTGGAGCAAAAAACAAAAGGAACATGGAGGCCACCCAATCAAGGAGAGGTAGTGGATGAAACTTTTGAAAAACAAATTTCAAGATCTGAAAGAGACACAATGTAGTAGTGATGGGAAATTTCCGTTGGGAGGCAAATTCTGCAGAGTACGGTCCTTCCAAGAAATTCCTGGCTTATGTGGCTGATATTTTTTCCTACAACAAGTAGAGAAAGAAATTAGAGGACTAGCTATCCCTGACTTGATTCTAACAAAGAGAGATGACTTGGTAGAGGGAGTGGCAGGAAGGGGAAATCTAGGCGAGAGTGACCATGTTCTACTAGAATTCTTGATTTGAAAGGAAACCAAAGCAGAGTGTAACTACAAACATATACTGGATTTTTAAAAAGCCAATTTTAATAATCTCAGAACAAGGAGTAAGGTCCCATGGCAGGAGATCCTAACAAGAAAAAAGAGCCCAAGAAGGGTAGGAGCTTTTTAAAAAAATCTAAATGCACAACTTTCCCATATGTTGTCCAAAAACAATTCCAACAAGAAAAAAAGTGGGAGGCAGCAAAAAAAGACCAATGTGGCTTCACAAATAGCTCAGAGAGGACCTGAAAACAAAAAAGGACATGTACAGGAAGTTGAAAGAAGGCTAGGTCATCAAGGATGAGTACAGAAAAGTAGCAAGGAAATGGATTAGTACAGGCAAGTAGCAAGGAAATGCAAGGATGGCATTAGGAGAGCAAAAGCTGAGAATGAGCTGAGATTAGCTAGAGACACTAAAAACAATTTTAAAAAAACATTCTTCAGGTCAGTCCAAAGCAAAAGACAAAGAAAAGAAATAGTGGCACAACTACTCAATGGAGATAGAAAATGAAAACAGTTGACAAAGAAAAGGCAGAGGTGCTCAATTCCTTTTTTAATTCAGTCTTTTCCAATAGGACAGACTATGAGCCTCGTGGCGCAGTGGTTAAAACGCTGTACTGCAGCTAAAACTGTGCTCACGACCTGGGGTTCAAATCCCAGGTAGCCGGCTCAAGGTTGACTCAGCCTTCCATCCTTCCGAGGTCGGTAAAATGAGTACCCAGCTTGCTGGGGGGGGGGGCAATGTGTAGCCTGTATAATTAAAAAATTGTAAACCGTCCGGAGAGTGCTTGTAGCGCTATGGGGCGGTATATAAGTCCAATAAATAAATAATAAATAAATAAATAAATAAATAACCTCCAAACAGATGTGAAGTGCAAATGGAGGGACAAAAATGCAGCTGGAGATTGATAAACAAATAGTCAACGAATATCTTACCATCTTGGATGAGTTCAAATGTCCAGTCCGGATGAAATGCATCTGAGAGTACTGAAGGAATTGGCTGAAGGAGTCTCAGAAACACTATCTACAGTGGGGTCTTGACTTAAGAACGGCTTGAGTTAAGAACATTTTGACTTAAGAACCACTCTCATAGGAAAATATTGACTTGACTTACATACTTAGATTTGAGTTAAGAACTGAAAAGAAACCATGTGGAAGGCAGGGAAAGTGCAAAATTTGAACTTTCAGTTAACTGTTGGCCAGTGAAAAGGGTGCCTGTCTTCTTCCTCACTCCTCCCAGCGTTTAGAGAGTGGATTGGGAGACAGTCTTCAGACTGCCTGGTACTGTACTGCCTGGACTGTATTTTCCCTGCCTTCCCTGAACCTTTCTTGACCTAAGAAAAAAAAGAAACAAAATATCCCCCTCTAGTGGTCGAAGGCAGAATAGCAGCTTCCCATTAGTTTCTATGGACGGAAAAGAGCAGATACAGATCAAATGGTTCTCAATGCATTCCTATGGGAAATGCAGATTTGACCTGAGAACTTTTTGACTTGAGAACCGCCTTCCAATATGGATTAAGTTCTCAAGTCAAGACCCCACTGTATTTGTTTCTTGAAATCATAGGTGAGGTGTCAGATGATTGGAGGAGGGCTAACGTTGCCCCTATCATCAAAAATTGCAAAAAAGAGGAACCTGGGAACTACAGTCAGCCTGACATCAATCCAAGGGAAAATTCTGGAACGAATTATAACATGGTCACTGTGCAAGCACCTAGAAGACAACACAGTTATAACTAGAAGCCAACATGCAACTGCCAAGAACAAATCCTCATAGACTAATCTGATCTCACTTTTTGATAAGGTAACCTCCCTGATAGACACAGTATATCTTGATTTCAGCAAAGCTTTTGACAAAGTGCCCCATGATATACTGATTAGCAAGCTCACTAGATGTGGGCTGGATAGATCAAGTGTCAGATGGATACACAACTGGCTACAGAATCATCCTCAGAGGGTGATCATGAATGGGTCCTTCTCCAAAAGGGAAGAGGAAACAAGTGGGGTACCCCAAGGCTCAGTCCTGGATCTGGTGCTGTTCAACATTTTTATTAATGATTTGGATGAGGGAGTGCAGAGAATGCTTCTCAGATTTGCAGATTACATAAAATTGAGTGAAATAGCTAACACCCTGGAAGACAGAAACAAAATCTGAAACGATTTTGATCAGCTGAAGCACTGGGCTCAAACAAGAAAACGAAATTCAACAAGCATAAGTGCAAAGTACTGCACCTCGGAAAAAGAAACCATTGGTTAAAGGAAACTGTATTGTTTGGAAGGTGCAGAAGCAGTTGAGATTAAAAACTGAAAACTGAATGTGCAAATCTTGTTTAATTTCATATTGGGCTTGTCAAAACATTTTCACAAACAATTCACTGTGCCATTTGAAACTCAATTCTCTGGGAGCAGGGTGGGGGTGGGGAGAGGAAGAGCTGAATTAGAAGCATACATTTCCAGTAGTGTTGATGTATTACTTTATTAGACAGTTTTACATTCAGCATATTTTAGACAAAGAAGTCTAATGCATATTTCATATTCCTTCTGTTTTTGAGAGTGCTCAAGAGGACATTTAAATAAAACTTTATAGGCAGACCCAAGAAAAGACTTCATTGCTAAATCTCTAACTGAGGTCTGAAATAGATTTATGTGGTGCCACTTCACTTAGGGCAGATGAGAAGATACAAAAGTCATTTTAGAAAAAATCTGGGTTCTTTTTCAATACAAGAAAGTTGATGGTTCGGAGGGAAAATCTTTCACTTTTTCTGGAGAGGGGGAACGAATCCCTGTTCTGTGGTTTCAGAACCCTCTTTTCATAGAATCAAACGGTTGGAAGGGGCCTATAAGATAATTGAGTCCAACGTCCTGCTCACTGCACAAATCCAAATCAAAGCATATCTGACAGATAGTTGTCCAGTTTCATCTTGAATGCCTCCGGCATTGCAGTGTCCACCACCTCCCAAGAGCATCTACCCAAGTGTTGAGTCCAGAGGAGAAAGAAAAGACTCCTGTTTTTGCTAGATACTAATTTTCCTTACCAGATGAGAAAACTGACTTGGGACTTTTGTGGAGCTCTGCCTAGTAGCTGCCAGCAGTCTTTGAGAGTTGTTGGAACTGACTATATTCCAACTGACTTAATAAAGTCCAACTATGACTGGTGGGCTCCAGTATTAGCCTCTTTATTCACTTGGACTGATAAAACAGCATGTTTTCCCAAGGACTGGGATCTAGCCATCATTGTCCCAATTTACAAAAGAGAAAATAGAGGGGATCCAGCTAACTACTGATCAATAAATCTATTAAACACCATTAGCAAACTATACACAAGGCATTTATTGGGTAAATTATAAGACTGGCTGCTTGAGGAGAATATACTTACAGAGGAACAAGCCAGATTTAGGCTGGGAAGATCCATCATAGAGCAGGGTCTTATTTTACACCTTGCGATTAATCAATTAATTGTTTATTTATGGTCAAAGACCAGCAATATATTACAATTAAAATATAATTTCCATAACCTCGAAAAACAGGTGATCCATTATAAATCATTAACTTCCACATTAACATTTTCTTTTAAGACATCTAATAACATAGTAAACAAGCACGGATAAAACACAGGCCAAAAGCCATTATTGCATCATTGAAGGTTCATTGTCATAACATTAGGCCAGGACAATCAGTAGCCTCACAGGGATAGGAGGCTACAGTATGATATTACAGCAGTACAATATTTAGCCACTTTGAGCGTGATATCTGGGACTTTGTGTGAAAGCAGCAAAGTTATATACTGTAGACATCTGTATTTCTCCCAGGAAATTTCTGTAGAATGGACAGTAGAAAAGACCTTTGCAGGTCTTGATAAAATGAGCAGTGTACGAAACATGTCCCACAGATTCAATCGCTTCCCCACTACAGGGACATGAATGTTCAGTGTAGGGGATACCTTGAAATCTTCCTTCGAACAGTTTAGAGGGCAGGAGATTGAATTTCGTGAGAGTAAAGGCTCTTCTAAACTTAGGGAATGTTAAATTGGACAGATAGACAGGAGGTTTAAAGGTTTCCATTTCGTACAGCACTGAGTTTGTCTGGGAAGCCTAAGTGTTCTTGTAGTTCTATATCCTGGATCCTTTGTTTTATGACTGCTTTAACATTTGTGTAACCCACTGTTATGAGAACGCTGTTAGAAAAACCCATTTGAGTCAATTCCATACTCAGGAAACGCTTCCATTCCGAGTAGAAGGTGTCTAATAATATCAATGGTGCCAAATATACCGGGCAAAAAATTAACTTTAACCAATAATTAAGCATCTGAATCTTAGCTTGTGCTCTAGTAGAAACTAACCCTGCCTCCAACCTCAGGGTTCTGTTGGCAATGCATGAGGGAACTGCAAAAACACCCCTCAAAAATTTTTGTACCAGCTCAAGGTGATGCATGTTGGAGTGCAAATATTTGGGAGCCATAGAGCATTTGGGTTATAATTTTTGTCTTGAATCCTTGTAGCACAGATGGCATAATAAAGAATGCAATAAAGAACAACTAATAATTACCTATGCCAAAACCAAGATTATGGTTGTTATTAGAAAGAGAATAAAGCATAAATAGTTTCTAAATGGATACCCCGTAGTGTAAAGCAAGTATCATGCTACAAATATCTTGGCATAGTCTTCCATTCTTCAGGATCCTGGCTTACACATGTAAACAACGCAGCAATGAGTGCCCAGAAAAATACTGTACCACTAACCATATTTTTCCATACTGATGGGGGTAAGCATGTCCCATCGGCGATACAAGTTTTTAAAGCCAGGATTATTTCGCAAATGCTTTATGACTCTCAACTGTTCACCTATGCTGGGGGCGGGGCTTTGTTGCAATGCTGCCAGTAGCTCCAGAGAAGAGCTCTCTGGAAAAAACTGGAACCATCCAGTCTGGGATCCCCCTTTTGAAATGGGGATCGAAGGAGAGTCTAGGAGAAGTCTCTCTGAAGCAGATGGTGAGCAGCAGAGGGAGAAGAATGGGAGCCAAACCCGGACTTCTTCCCTCTGAAGAAATCACCCACCATAGATCGGAATGGGAGCAATATTTGGCACGGAGCCGTGAGTAACCCTTTACCGGAGGAGAGAAGAACAACCAATATGTGCTTAAAATATATAACAACTAAGTAAGCAGAAGCCTTTGATTTATGAAACAGCCCCATTAAGCTGAAAATAAGAATGAAAATATTTGGCTGAAAGACGAAAAGCAGCGGCGAACCTATCTTATCAGTCTGCCTCAAGAGCGAAACTAACTCTTAATACAGCAGACTGATTTCAAAGCCGAGAGAGTGAGACAGAAAAATAAATCTTGTGTTTCTGTAAAAGAATCTCAGACGGTGATACCACCGGACAGGATTTAAGAGACGTGAGTTTTGTGAATGCAGTTAGGCTGGGACATGTTTCTCTTTGCCTTTTCCTGAACTCTGTAAACTGTTAATAACAGAATCTGGTTGTTTTCTGGAGAAGAAAGAAGGAGCTGACGTGGTTGACTGGACTGAGAAGCATCAAGGGGTTAATGGAAAGATCATAAGATGGGATTCAAGGACAACGACTGGGCAGTTTAAGACTCTGTGATTGTTGTTTTGTTTGCCGGACTGCATGTGAGACTGATAACAGAAGCCTGCTAAACTCGGGAGAAGAAGAAATAATTGTGCCAATGTTTTATTTGATTTTGAATTTGCTGGGTTAAAAGTTGATTTTTATATTATAATGTTTGGATAAAGATTGGAGGGAGACCTAAGGGGAGGTTTATGATTAGGGGTTTGGATTGTTGATAAAATTGTGGAAACTGTTGAAGGATATATAAGGGGCGATCAATGTGGTTAAGGGCACAGTATTATCTATACAAACCCCATTCATTGGAAAGCCTGAGATGGCCTCCAAAAATTTAAGACAACAAATGGAGACTTGGTCTGTTCAATCCCAAAGTTCTGAAACAGTGGTAAAAGAAATAGAAAAGGAATGGCATATTACTATGCAAAGGACAATAAAAACAGGGTTTCAGCAAGTGAGTGAAGGTCTCAACAAAATAGAAGATCTGATTAAAGTGACGAAAGAGGGGACATTAGATGCCAAACAAAACTTAAATGAAGCTGCACAAACTTTAGAACCGTCTTTATTGGGCACGACACCAGGTAACATAGATGGGATAGAGAGTTATCCAGTGACCTATGCAGCTTCCAAAATTAAAAAGCATTATGTGAAAAGTCTCTAGAAAGCAGAGATACTGAAACAAGAGAATCTTATTGTGAAAATATTGGAAGTGACAAAAATGGATATTGTGTCAGATGGGCTGAAAGAATGTTCAATTCAAAAGGAAACTGAACGATGGGATGTATTGTATAAATGGCTTCAGTTACCAGATAGTGTTGGAGTAACATAGAATTAAACTAAAATTAAATGATAAGATGAAAGCAGGAGGGTAATCAAACTGTGAAAAAGCAAAAAGTTGATTTGTTATTGTAATATGAATTGAATGGATGATGGTATACTCTGTGTTCTCCTATCCCCCTAATCCTTTTCCCCTCTTCCCTATTTCCCCTTACTTTTTGTATTCCCTTTTGTATTCCCTTTTGTATTCCCTACCCTGTCCTTAAATAAATACTTTTTAAAAAAACTGTTCACCTATGCTAACTTAACGACCTCTGGAGATTGTTCAGACCACATTTGTGAGAGCAATCCTTGGAGTTCCACCTTGTACTTCCAATGTGGCTCTTCGCTTAGAGGTCGGGTTAGTATCCATTAAAGCGTGGGCCAAAGTCCTTATGGTAAAATACTGGCTTAAACTTATTTTTTCATTGGAAGGCTTGGCCCCACTGATGCTACTAGATATTTTTTTAGTCAGAGTGGAAGAAGCATATAACTGAAGAGCTATTGAAAACTGGCTTTTCACCCAGTAAACTTACAGCAATGGGTCTTACGGATGCCAGCAAGGCGGTGAAGTTAAGGTTCTGGGATATAGAATTACAGGACCATGTTGGCCAGCTGGGGAAATCTAACTTTCTTAAGAAATCTGCTTTTATCACCTCCTTGTATTTAGCCAGTACCCTATCTCATCTAAAATCACAAGGGCTTTTACACTAGCTAGACTTAATGTATTACCTTCTAAGCTTCTGGAGGGAAGATTCCGAGGTTTGCCTCCATCAGATTGTCTCTGCCCTTGTCTCTGCTCCTTTCCCCCTACCTTCTCCCAGCTGACCGGCGGCGGCAGTGGAGGGGATGAGGGGGTGCTTCGGGGACCGCGGGGAGGCAGGGCAAGGCCCGGGTGTTCCGGCGGCCCTCCTCCTGCCGGCGGCGGTGGCGACTGGGGTGAGGGGTGCTTCGGGGACTGCGGGGAGGCAGGGCAAGGCCCGGGTGTTCCGGCGGCCCTCCTCCCGCCGGCGGCGGCGGCGACTGGGGTGAGGGGTGCTTCGGGGACCGTGGGAAGGCAGGACAAGGCCCGGGTGTTCCGGCGGCCCTCCTTCCGCCGGCGGCGACGACTGGGGTGAGGGGTGCTTCGGGGACAGCAGGGAGGCAGGGCAAGGCCCGGGTGTTCCGGCGGCTCTCCTCCTGAGCCCTCGCTTGTCTCCCGGGCTGGCTAGCTGGCTGGTTGGCAGTGCTTTACTATGATCGGTTCCCTGCTTGGGGAACTGATCACGGTAAAGCAATGCTTTTTTAACAGCTGATGGGCGGTTCCAAAATGGCCGCTGCTGTTTCTGGATGGATTCCTTGCTTACCGAGGCGGCGAAAATGGCCGCCCCATGGAGGATTTTCGCTGAACGGTGAGTTTTTGCCCCATAGGAATGCATTAAACAGGATTTAATGCGTTTCTATGGGTTTTTTTGATCCGTTTAGCGATGTTTTCGGATAGCGACGTTAATCCTGGAACAGATTAACGTCACTATGTGGGGCACCACTGTATATTGTTCTGGTCTTACTTACTGGTCCTTGACCGTAATAAAGTTATCCTATCCTATCCCAAGATAATTGGTTCCACTGCTGTACTGCTCTAACAGTTAAGACATTTTCCCTGATATTCAGCCTAAATCTGGTTTCCTGTAGCTTGTGTCCATTATTATGTGTCCTACACTCTGGGACGATCTTGAATAGATCCTGCCCCTCCTGTATATGACAGCCTTTCAAGTCTTTGAAAAGTGCTATCCTGTCTCTCCTCAATCTTAACATGCTCAATTCTTTCAATCAGTTTGTCAGCATTTTCTTAAAATATGGTTTCCAGAACTGGACATAATACACAAGATGAGGATTAAATAAAGGGAAATTAGTAATTCATGGGATATTGCAGCATTCTTCAAATATATGAAATGCTGAAACCTTGGGGAAACCACGGGTTGATAGCCAGGGTGTCAAACAAGATTCTTTTGAGTACCACCATCTGAGTTTGAACCTCCAAAAAGGATTGAAACCACTATAATATGAAGCCCCGAGGACTCATTCTTGAAAGACTGCGGAAAAGAATACTACGGTTGATGGTATCAAAAGGTGCCTTTATATGCAACAGAACCAACAGGGGCACACTCCTACAATATAGTTCCCAGCATACGTCATCCACCAAGGTGACCAAATCCATGAGCTCCAGTCCATATTCAGTTGGATGTTCATAAATTTCCATATCCTCAAATTAGAAAGGTGTCTTGACATATTGAAACATTCATGAAAATAGTATCAGTCCAGAAGAATTGAGTCCATGGATGCCTGTCCATCTTATGGAATAGGCAGGAGTACACCTCCACGTAGGTTTATCTGTATGCCATTTTTCTATACTTTACCCTCAGTTGCTCTCAATGTATCAAATGATTATCAAAGTATATGCATTCAAAAACAGTAACAGGTAGTCATTGTATCAATGCTTAATATTTTGAAAATATAATATTGAACAAGACATAAATTCTTTCTTTCTTTCTTTCTTTCTTTCTTTCTTTCTTTCCACTAATGCATAGCACTAAACTAGCCTAACTCAGCAACTTTACACTAAAATAGACCCCCATAAAACCTGAAAATAAAATAAAAACCTAATACAGTGGTGCCTCGCTTAACGAGTGCCTCGCTCAATGATGAACTCACATAACGATGGTCTTTGCTGGAAATTTTGCCGCCTCACCTAATGATGTTTCCTATGGGGGATTTTGGGACCTTGCTTCACTTAACGATGACAGTTTTAGGTCCCCTGTTTCGCTTAACGTTGTTTTTGACAGCCCTTTTTTCGCTATTTTAAAAATATTCTAAAATGTTTTAAAAATGTTTAAAATGCTTGGAATCATTAGTGCACCTAATAAAACCTTCGTTAAAGTAATTTGGCTTTGTTCTGAGTCTTTTTGAATTTTTGGTGATTTTTTTTCACCATTGAAATGTATTGAATAGGCTCCTATTAGAACGGATTAACCAGTTTTCAATGCATTCCTATGGGAAATGGTGTTTCGCTTAACGATGTTTTCACATAACGATGTTTTTAATGGAACCAATTAACATCGTTATGCGAGGCACCACTGTACAGACATGAGAATACCTTGGATACATGGCTCAAGCTTCACTCAAAAGGAGCATAGGAGTGGCCACAATTAACATACAAATGTTGGCAAACAATAGAAGTGCTCTCCTGCAACCAGTGAACAAAACTGCAAGCACCACAAATGTTATTTTACAATAAATCTTACTGTTAATATCTGTCCTGGGGCATTTAGTGGCCAAAATCCTGTTGCTCAGCATAGTTAATTGCACTGTAATAGGCACACTGTATCAGGAGGGATTGAGTGTGTCAACCTGTCTGCAAGTTCTATTAATTCAAATGAGCCTACTCTAACTGCAATTTACTAAACTAAAGTTAGTTGCTCTTAGAGGAGGCCCATTTAAATCAATGGAAATTGTGGAGGAATTGACTAACAAATTTCCATAAATTCAATGGGTCAACTGTAGCGTGATTTACTATGCAAAGCAACATGACTTTGGTTACTTTTATTTTAATAACACTCAGAATCACAATGTTTGTTTTGCTTTGTACCGAGTATCTACAATTGCAAAGCCATCCCACTTGAAGAAAAACACATAAGTAAACTATATTGTATAATTTCAAAGGTAGTGTGTTCAAATGGTTTGATGCTAATGCTATAGCATCTTAGGTTCGATGGCAGCTCACAGATACTAAAGATTCTGTCTTGTAAGCCAATTTATGCAATCTGTAGTAGCTGGAGACAAAACTGCAAATGGAGAAGTGTAGATTGCTTTGATTCAGAAAATCGTTGCTATTAAGTGGTTTACAAATAGCCAGTGTTTCTGCATCATTATTCCCAGTATGTCAAAGTCAGTTGTTTCACAGATTTAAAGTACTACTGAATTCTTCATAAATATCATTTATATTCTAGTACAGCTATTCAGCATATCAAGGAATATAATTTCCATAGCTATATATTTATACAGTATGAATGGCTGAGCTGATATATGCTAACCTGATATCAACAATGACAACACAAAGGGCAAAGATTGTTTAAGAGGTGTACTGTATAATATAGCTCCTGTGCCACAGCTTGGTGTTTATTGCTGCTACTGCATGCAGAGCATTTTCAGATTATGCTGCTGTTTGAGGGGATGCTGTGGCTTTTATGCACCCTTAGCACTGAACGGGTTATTGTGTAAATGGAGAATGTCAAGAATAAAGTGAAGAATTCTGCCAATGCTGGGCACATAAGCTGGTAAGGGAGGATCCTGAAAAAGTATCTACAACGGCCAGTTTCCATTTTGTACTCTGTTTTCTATGCCAGTGATTCTCAATCCTTGGCCCATGATTTGTTTTGGGCTTTAATTCTTAGATGCCCAAGGCAGAATAGCCTATGATCCTTTTTAAGGAGAAAGGCAGTATAAAAGTATTTTAAATAAATAAGTAAAATATGATGGAAAATATTTCAAGGTTTCAGAAAGAATGATTATGATGATGCACTATCAATAATATAGAAACATGCAGCACAACATTGTATAACATTAATAATGTGTGTGTGTGTGTAAAACTATACATCAACATACAGTAAAACTCCTCAGAATAAGCAATGATCAAGAATTAATCAACTGATTAAAAATACTCAAAAGTTCAAAGTAAATTACACCACCCACTGAAATATAGATGAAAAGCCTTGCCTGCTCCATCATTAACCAGTAAATGTGAAGATGTCTTTGGCTTTAAGATCCCCCATATTTCACGGACTCAGGTTTGAATACTTGCACAAAGTATTTGTGCATATCAAATTCACAAAATGTAAATTTGCAACAACTACTGACTTGTATAGAATAGTTGCTGAAGATTTATTTGAAAAGCAGCCTATTTGTAAACCCCCTTGTGGGAATGAGGATAAGATCAAAATATTTTCTACACATGGCCCAATGTCTTAGGGATCCATCAAGGGAGACTTTCAAATTACAGGGTACAGGCTTCTGGATCAACAAATAAGCAAAGCCTGGGAAACCTACCTTCACATAACTCTTAGGGATTACACACCTCTTTTTTTGCTTTCCATGATAGCAATAAATGAAAAAAAATCATTTGAGGGCAGAGTCCTCTTCAAAGCATGAAATAGAAGAAAGAATGCCACATTTAATCAATGTGCTTGTTTTATTAATGGATGAAAACATCTGTTCAAAAAATTGCCTAGATTTTCTGACTCTCATTGCTTTTAAATTGAGGTATGATGAATTAAAAGCCATTTTAAAGCCAAATTTAAAATCATTCTTAAAGATTAAGGGTTTCACCTCCCATGAATACTACAGACCTGGCTGCTTTCCAGAAGCTCTAAAATAATGCAGCCAGCATGACTTCCCTTAGTGGAGCTGAGGTGCTTCAACAGAGAAAGCATACCTCATGCATTGACCTCTCAGGGTGGTGGGACACATGATAAGGTCCCTGTTGAGGATCTCAAATTCTGAGCAGGCTCAAAGGGGAAAAGGCATTCTGCCCCCTGACTATTTGTGCTTTGAAGGTCAAACTTGATGGAGCTTGGAAGCAGCACAGATGGGGAGTCTTCAACTTGTAGGTCTAAATTTGACCCACCAAATTGCCCAGTATGTCAGGAAGAAGTCACTTTGTGCAATTGCACAAAAATCATTGTCACAAATGTGAAAGTTCTCATCAAGGATGAGGCAAAAAATTATAACCAAGGAGAAACTTTCCTGTTTCCTGTTTTAATGTCAAGGGAAAAGACAAAAGAGCTGTTACATCTCCACCACAAAGAAAACATCACACCACCATTTCTTCTAATTCTAGATCTAGATAAACTGAACTACCCAAGTGCATGTGATTTTAAACATTTTGCATGATAAACTGTGCTGAGAGATAAGGTAATCCCTGCATGCTTTACTGGAAAATAAGAGAAAGGAGTAACAGATGGGAAGAAGAAATGGTGATCCCTGTTACGGAATCATTTTGACATGAGAATTATGATGTATTTTGCAAAATTACTGTTCAAGCTTGTGATGCTTTATACTCTTAGACTGGTGAAGTATCTTTTCATGTTATTTTTCTATAGAAAAATTTTGGAGACATATAGTAGTCTGAAGCTTTAAACAAAAAGCTGCTTCACAACAAACAATAAAAGAATCAGCACAGGAAGAACCAGAGGAGGAAAGATAAAAGGGGACCTGTGGGCTGGAATGCGACTCCTATCACATCCAGTATGAACACTGAATTTCCATATCAATTTGCAGCCCTTGTTTGAGCACTGATAGTGATTTCAAACATAATACAGGCTGAGAGTACACTGGTCTATAATTTTTTAGAAGTTATCTGCTTCAGAGATAAAATGTCCTATTTATGTATTTTGATGTGCTTGACATGGTCTAGAGGGGCGGGGTAAAAATCAAATAAATAAATAAATAAATAAATAAATAAATAAATAAATAAATAAATAAATAAATAAATAAATACCAATATGACAATTAAACAACTGACTGGCTACTCTTTCCAAAATAGCTTTTACATTTTATGTCTATGTATATTGTGTAGATAGGAGAGTTTTAATCATAAATTGTAAACCTAGGTCTTTTCATGTGTTTAGGGTTGCTTTATATGATAATATTCCACCTGTCCTTTCATGTAATACTTTAAAAATTAGCAAAAGTGTTGTATAAGTAAATTTTATTATGAAACAAAAGGCAAAAAACTATTGTATACATAGTTTAGTCCTTTTCAGTGTCTATTTGGTGGTTCTTTGCTTGTCTCTTGTATTAATTAAATGGAGCATCTCTTGCCACTGCCCAGCAAGTCTGCTAGCACTGTTGAGTTCCATTTGCCCTGATAATGTTTCTACATTGTGGCAATATCCTGGTGAAATTGTTCATCGTGCTCATTACTCACCATTCTGCAGTTCAGTGGAAAAACACCAGACAAGAGTGCAAAAAAAAAAAAACTTCAGTGACATGTTGCATCTAAGTCTTCTGTATGCCTTAAGGAGGATTTTCACCAACAACCTGTAGTTATCTGCCTTGTTGTTTCTGAGAATATTTGGGAAGGCTTTCCATGCCGTCTTTTCCTTGCCATGCAGTGCATGGTCAAAAGCATCATTTTGAAGAAGTTCACGAATCTGAGGACCAACAAAGACATCTTCCTTTATCTTAGCTTTACTTAATCTTAGAAATTTTCCATGGAGGTACCTGAAAGCTGCTTGTGTTTTATCCATGGCCTTGACAAAGTTCTTCATCAGACCCAGCTTGATGTGTAACAAAATCTTTGCTGATGCAAGAAGTGGTGGATGCTGAACACTTTCAGTCCCAGGCTCCAATGACTGTTGGGCAATCTATCTTGATGTAGTCAGAATCTCTTGCACGACTATCCCATTCACAGAGAAAACAGCATTACTTTGTATATCCAGTCTGCAGCAGCAAGAGAGCAAAAACCTTCACATCACCACAAAGCTGCCACTGATGTTGGTCACAGTTTATTCACCTCAAAAGTTGTTTCATGTTGTCATATGTTTCCTTCATATGGGACAGGATCTTTTTGATGTGAAAACCCTAACATCACCTGTCAGGAGATTCCACGGCTGTAGTCTGGAGCCCAACAACTCTGCCTTATTCTTTGGTAGTCCCAAATCCCTGCCAAGTTCATTCAGTTTACTTTGTGTCGTGAAGTGTGATTCAGAGGAGTAGGATGAGAGAAAATGTAGGTCCTGTGACATTGATGGTTCAGGACCAGAAGTTTCATTCTCTTGCCCTTTCTCATCTGACTCAATTGACAATGATTCTGGTGCATCAAGAACCAGCAGTCCTTCCTTGTTGGGTACCTGGCATATAGCCGATGGAATGTTTGATAATGCACTGTGCACTTTTTCTTCTTTGATACATCTTTCCCAATTGGAGGCACCATGCAGAAGTAACAATTCTTGATATGATCTGTTGGCTCTCCAAATCATTGGCACAGATTTCCTTTTTTCCTGTTCAGCCATGGTTGAAGACTCATTGCACAAGTGTTGCACCATATATATGAAGCCCAACTCTTGTCCTGATCTCCAATTTTGCAGCCAAAATAAAGGCGATAGGCTTCCTTTATCATAGTGCACTTTTGTGATACAAAAGTCACTTTACCAAAAACATAGCAGAAGTTACCTGCACTGTTCACACAAGTATGAGGCATCTCTGCTCACTTTGGTTAAACAGAAATGTGTCTGTCACGTTCCTGCCTGTCCTTTGGTTGTTTCACCAATTACAGAGTACAAGCTATGTGTTGGTGTCGCTGCCACCAGTTGATTACATCAACATTGTTTATTATTAATCACAGAGGTCTAGGCAATGTGTCATTTTAAAATAACCAAAGAGTTGTTTATTGTTACAGGCGATGAAGGTACAATCAATGTTGTTAACTCTTAACAAAACATCCTTCTTCATACACTCTCAAACGCCAACCCTCTCTCTCTACTCCAAACTCCCAAATCCCAAATCTCCAATCTCCCTCTAAACTCCAATCTCCCTCTCTCCTCCCCCTGCAGAGACTCTTATATCTCATGAGTCTGCTTCTCCAGCACTCTCATTGGTCGATCCACATAGCACATTAATATTCATGACCTGGGCAGACGCCAGTGTCCTGTTGCAAAATCAAACGCTGACCAATAAGAGAGCACAAAAATGTATGATTTCTAGGGCAATTTGTTCAGCAGAGTGATGTAAGCTCCATTATGATTACATCATCCATGACTTCTAGGAACAACATGATGCAATTCAAATAATGTATGATGGAATACCAGTTTTAGATTCATTCGCTGTTTTGACTGAAAAGAAAATAGTGTCCAAACCCAGTCATAGATTTATTCATAGATCCAGTCAAAGATGTATTTTAGTCATTTCTGGCTTAAATTGTGATCACATCCCGTTATAACTCACTTATCCTCTGCCATTCCCAAGTCAAGGGTGGAATATACTGACCCAACAGCATATCTTGGAAACTAGGGCCAATCAACAATTGTAAGAATCCCTTTCATTCTCAGTGACCCAGAATTAGTAATATTTGACTACATTTATTTCAAAAGCATTTGGGATGTAGACCAGTGGAAAATTCACAATAAATGGTGTAGTCCTCCCCTAATATAGGTAAAGGTATTCTGAAGCGCATCCAAAGATATTAGACAACTGTGCAGCTTCCAGCACACAGAAGTAAAACAATTATGATAAGTTACAAACTGGGAAACACTAGTTCCAATTTACCTAAGGAACATTTTCCTCCTCCCTTCTTGTCTTGCCAGTTGCACTGAGGTTGCTGTGCAGCAGAAATTCATACATTCTTTGCCTTCATGAATCAACAATCAATTGTAAAAATGTCTCAAGGCAATTTCAGTTCCTATTCTACCATTAAAGATTAGATGAATGTGTTTCATAGCAGCTCATAATGCAAATTGCCTTTGTGCCCTTCTGGGTTTTTCTGGAAGTGTGTTTTTGCATGTTTTTCCTATCCACAAAGATAGTCTCTAATGTTGCAGTGTCATCCTGCCCACTAAAAGACTGCAAGCTAACTCTTTGGGTTGCATGTAGAAGATCAAAGGGCATCTAAGATTTATTTAGTCATTGTTTGGAACTGCATATGTTTTATCATTTTAAAATGTGAACTACCAGCTGCTTTTCATTGTAACTACACAAAGTAGGGTTATCTTTTGAAGTCTGGTTATTACACCTAACAGTCTCAAAAGCCGTACCTCCTTTAAAAAGTCCAAAAACACAGACGGCTGTGTTGACCTAACAAACTTGTTGTGTGGATGTTTTCATATTCACCAGGAACAAGCTATTTGTCAAGACCAACCTGACATCTAAACATTTTGTATTGAAGTAAGAACATGTCACAGTACTATACTGTTCCTGGGAATACCCATCCTACTCCATCTGCATCTGACTTACTACATATCATAGATTTGAACTTAAATGTTGCTATTGTTACAGTAGTTGGTATGGACAGTTCTACACAGTATACAGACAGTTCCTCAAACATTGGGGGTCACTTCAGTCAAGCCAGATATTAATGGAAATTAGTATTCCGAACTAGCAATGCTTTATCTTCAAGACAGGGATTTCATCAGAAATGTATGTCTCAGAAATGGACTTGCAAAGTCCGCTTGTGTTTACCTTGCAAAGATCAATCACAAAACAAAACATCCTGGAATATGACATACAGTATAGGAGGAGGAACTGTATGCTTTGGCAAGAAGTAGTTCATTGGTTTTTCCAGTAGTGATGTATGGAAGTGAGAGCTGCACCATAATGAGGGCTGACCAACAAAGAACTGATGCTTTTGAATTATGGTGCTGGAGGAGACTCTTGAGAGTCCCCTGGACTGCAAAGAGAACAAACCTATCCATTTTGAAGGAAATCGACCCCGAGTCCCCACTGGAAGGACAGATCCTGAAACTGAGGCTCCAATACTTTGGTCATCTGATGAGAAGAGAAGACTCCCTGGAAAAGACACTGATGTTGGGAAAGTGTGAAGGCAAGAGGAGAAGGGGACATCAGAGGACGAGATGGCTAGACAGTGTCAACGAAGCTACCAACATGAATTTGACCAAACTCCGGGAGGCAGTGGAAGACAGGAGGGCATGGAATGCTCTGATCAATGGGGTCACGAAGAGTTGGACACAACTTAACAACTGAACAACAATTTCACTTCAGCAAGAAGGAGTACCATTTCTCACCACTAAGCTTACAATCGAGCTTTACCTCAGCTATCCTAACCCTTGAAGAGCTATCAAGGGCAAACAACACAAATTATGGAGGATTGAAAGTTGGATGTTCCTTGTGTGCTGTCATTAAGCCATGACATTTTTACCATCTCCTCTCGAGCATCAACCTTTTGACAAAAACCACAGTAATAATGGATCTGGAAGGTGAATATGGATTAGGAGACAGAGAGTGTTGAGACATGGCTGACTAGGAATAGCAAGAACTGAACTCAACAAATGTTGGGCTCACCATTGCTTAACTGTATATTGCATCTTATTCGCATAAACCTCCTGTTTGTGGATCCCATAAGCCTGGGTCTGAGAGTCTTTTCACCTCTCGTAGATTAGCTAAGTACTGATGTAAATCAGTGTAAGATTACTTTGCATATTCCTTGCATAGGCTATTATTTTTCCAATAACTAATGTCTTAATCATTTACATTTAAAGCCAAATGAACAAATAGTGAATTTGGATGTATGTTATACACAGTATTGTTACAGGAAGCATTTTGTTTCCTGACCCTTGCTGTGCATGGGGAAGCCCTTGCCAGCCACATACTTGATGCAAACAGTAGATTGCCTAGGAATCTTCAGCCTTGGGTTGATGCCACAAAATTAACAAGTTATTTTATGCCTTCCACGTAAATGATGCTGAAAAGCATGAAGGGTTATTATTAATGGGTAAATAGTAGCTGTAAAATGAGCCACAAAACAGAGCTAATTCAGGAAAAATGGCTACAACGCATGCATTGTTACACTAACACAATTTATCCAAATGAATGCCATGGCATAAGACTCCAACTGCTGCCTCAATTAAAATAGGGCAGCCCCATTTTCAAGCAGTTTTCCTGTCCTTAGACCTAGAAGTGTAAATAGGTTTAAAATATCCTTTTACACAACACATCTTCAGAAGAAGAAACCAAGTGAAGGAGTCCTGAAACGGCAGTCAATGATCATGGATATCTCTGTTTCGTATCAGATTGTAACATGTGTGAAGATAAGAACTATTCTTAGTTTATCTCATTTTCTTTTTAGGATGGGGGAACAGGGATGGAAAAATGCACATTTAATACCTCCAAATTCTTTTAATGAGATAAACCACATCTTACTTAAGAAATATGAACATCTACCAAAGCTTGTTAGGGAAATTAAAAGATATTCACAGACCAATGCTTACACATGAAAATATGAACAACTGAAATGTGTTTCTTTGAAAACAAAGTGCACAAAGAGATGGGTGGGATAGAAATCAAATAAATAAATAGATAGATAGAGAGAGAGAGAGAGAGAGAGAGAGAGAGAGAGAGAGAGAGAGAGGGAGGGAGGGAGGGAGGGAGGGAGGGAGGGAGGGAGGGAGGATAAATAAATAAATAAATAAATAAATAAATAAAATAGATAGATAGATAGATAGATAGATAGATAGATAGATAGATAGATAGATAGATAGATAGATAGATAGATAAAATATATTTCAATCAATGAAGGAAAATACAAAAAGACTACATGAGTAAAATACTAGCCAAGTTGGATACATTTTGGAATTAAAAATTAAAATTAACATTAAAAAACAATTTAAAGACACAAGAAACATGGAAGAATTTCTGTGGTGGAAGACACAAAACACACACAATCCAGTACAGAACTAGGGTGGAATAAGAATGCTGGTGGTCTTCTGAGAAATGCAGCAAAAAGAGAACTGGGAATTTTTCACATTCTTTAAAGAATCAAATCTGTACACAGTAGCCATTTAGCCATAACAAAAGGATTATGCACCTGCCTGTCAGAAGGTATCAGAGTTTGAAGTAAGAACTCACAGAGCTGGAAATTGCTGCTGATGTGGGCAGCCATGAGGCCATGGCTTGGAGCCATCATGGTTTCCTGGGCTCTAGAATGATTCTTGATCTTCTAGCCTTGGTTCTTTGCTCTTCTCATCAGGGAAAGTTTATCCAAGAATCTTTTCTAGTCACCTCTGCCAGAATCTGCCAGGAATTCCACCAGCTAAAAACTGGTACGCCTCGCATAGCGAGGTTAAAATTAACCTCGCTATGTGAAAACATCGCTAAATGGAACGTAAAAACCCATTGGAACGCATTAAACATCATTTAATGTGTTCCAATGGGCCCTAAACTTACCGTTCAGCGAAGTTTCCTCCATAGCGGTAGTGGTAAGCGAGGGGAGGGCGCGAAAACGCTGCGCGCGGCCATTTTGGGGCTTCCGGCGGCCATTTTGGAACTGCCTAACAGCTGATCCATGGGCATTGCAAAGCGAAGATTGGTAAGCGAAACGCTTACCGATCGTCGCTATGTGAGTTTTGCCCATTGCGACCGTCGGTATGCCTCCGCATTAGCGATCCCGAAAAAGGGATCACTATGCGGATTCGTCATTATACGGTGTGCTCGTTAAGCGAGGCACCACTGTATCTGAAGTTAAAAAATCCACATCTTTAGATAAGTTTTAGAATTCACGGCTGGATCATGGAAAGTCTCCCTCTGGATCAACCACCATTAGCACAAACAAAAAGGAAACAGATGAAGTGCCTAAGCTACACAGGAACTGCAAGTGACTTAGGTAGTATTTCTGCTCATTATGCTATGTAAAAGGTGAATCTCATAAATCCCCAAATCCCTTGCAACTCTCTTGGATTTTAGCCGCCACCACCCATTTCTTTCTTCTTCAGGTCACTTCAGAAGGGGAAATCTGATGAATTCTGGGAGTTACGGCCAAAAAAATATGAAAATCTCATGCCTAATACTTTCTTCCTCACTGTTTATGTATGTACTAGTGTTGGAAGAAAACATACAGATTTTTAACTGAGAAACAGACTATACAGTATGTTGGAAATTTTAATTAAGGTGCAAACATGATTGGCATTTTTAATGAAATTTCATTCTGGCAGTTCTACTCTCATAGTTCTAAGCTAATAGTTTAAAACTAATTTACCTTATCAAAATATTCCTTTTGCAATTTTTATGATGCATAACAGAATTTCTTAAACCTCTCTAATAAAAAAAGATAGTATTTGCAGTACTAATTTAGTAGTACAATTAAAAATGTATTTACACCAAAGCTGATCACCATTCTCAAATTTATAAAGAGAGCTGTGGTAAAAGAATCAGGTATTGAACTTGCAACTCTCTGTTCCGTTCCAGTTGTGCCCTGATTCAATTTCAGGATTTAATCTTCAAACACACAACTGGTTCTCAGATTGCATGTAGGCATCCTTCAATCTTGAGAGACTATGGTAACAATACTCTGAATAGAGGTCTTGGAACAGTGTCTAGTGTGGCTGAGAAGGCCAATTCGAGAGTGACAATTCCTCCCACACTGAAGACAAATACAATCTGCCCCCTGTCCAGCTCCTTGGTTTTGCTGGTTTTGGGACTGCCTCTTTGCTTCAGCCTGCTGAACAAGTGTGAGAAACTTCTGCTTAAAGGTTGTAGCTGCATTCTGTTCCAGTGACGTGCATACACTCCTGGCAGGAAGTGGCAGCTACCAACAGGCAGAGTAACCCCTCATTCTGCCCTTTTGCTTAGAGGTAGATCATAAGATCAAAGAGTTATTTCAGGCAATCCTAGTAGCGATTAGGTAACTATTATCCTATCTCAATTCTAACAACATACTATGTAACTCATGCTAAGTCAATAAAAAGAGCTCAGGGTGTTGCCTGCAAGACTCCACTGGCTCGGACATCCATTGTCAACTCCTTTGTTCTAAGGCAATTAGCTTTCCTTTGTTCCATGATCACCCACATCTGGCGCCCAAACTGGGACTTGAAAGGGACATCAACATCACCTAAGGCAATCAAAGCAGCTCACCTTGCCCAGCAAGGATTACAGATGCGTCCTCACATCCTTTTGGATCCTGGTGAGTATTCAGTTAAAAAAATGGGAAACACTCTTACACTGCTTCAAAAACAATATAAACAAGACTTGATTTATTTGCTTCATAAAGAAAGTCACTGTGATGTATCTGATTCAATAGAGGATTTACTGAAGTAAATAGGTACTTTTCGTTCTTGGTACCCAGAAGGAGGCAGCTTTAAGCTTTCAGATTGGAATAAAATTGGAAATAAACTTCACAAGGCCCCTGTTGCTCCAGTTAAAGTCCTCCACACATGGCATCTTTGCTGGGATGAGATTTCAAAGACCGTGAACCTTTGTTAGCCCAGTCTTTAGCTAACCTTCCAACAGTCCCTCAGATCTTGCTACCCCTCTAAGCCACCAGATCTCCATGAAAATAGAAACAATCTTCCTTCCTATGCACCTCCTGCCCCCTTTCCAACAGCCCTTTCTTCCCTTTCTTCTCCCCCTCCTCCCCCTCCTCATTCAACAGTGCAGCAGATGTTATCTGATGTTAATGCCCAAGGACATTATGGCTGCCGCCTTCCCCCTTATGTCTGTTTGTTCTGTGGTTCGTAACAATCAGGGACACTGTGTTCATGAAAATCTTCCCCTTGCCATGTTTAAAAACTCTCCAGTTGGTTGATGGGTTAAAAGGAAATGGAAACCTCATTCCAGCTGATTGGAAAGTCTTGGTTAAAGCTATGCTCTCTCCTGGACAATTTGTACTTTTTATGCAGGAATGGAAAGACACTGCTGCCATTTTGGCCATTGATAACTTACAAAACAATATTGCTGTGTCTGCAGATATATTAACTGGAGAAAGACTTTTTGTCACCGTAGCACAGCAGATTACCATCCCTAGCAGGGGATTGGCACAAGTGGCTGACATTGTTAGAGCAGCCTGGTTAAAAATCCTAGACAAAGGTAACCCTTTAGGGTCTTTTGCCGATTTGCGTCAGGGTCCTACAGAGGACTATATGTCTTTCATTAACAAATTGCAAAGAGTGATTGAATGGCAGGTGGTGACTATCAAGGCTGCTAATATTTTGATGAAACACCTAGCATTTGAAAATGCTAACATGGATTGTAAAACAGCCCTTCAGGCTATTTACAATAAACCAGAGACTGACATTGCTGTCATGCTCAAATTATGTCAGAATATTGGGACAGAAACTCACACGACACAGTTTTGGACATAGCCATGGCTACCTCCTTGACCCTGACCGAGATCATAAATGTTTTTCTTGTAGCAAGGAAGGGCACTTCAGTCGGGAATGTAGATAAAACCCCCAAAATAATAAACACCATTCTAAAAAATGCCCCCAGTGTCAGAAAGGTTATCACTGGGCCAATCAATGCCAGTCTGTTCCAACACCGGAAAACTCCAAGTCGGGTGGTCCTCCAGCCCCAGGTCAAGTGAGGGGAACTCAGTGAATACTACACCAGTTCAAGAAATCTGACCTGCTACTGTTAAAAGTACCAGTCATTATTTGATCACAGCCGAAGAGGTTGACTATCAATTCCCTCTTGCTGTCTACAAAGTCAAAACAGCACATTATGGATGTGAGGAGGAAGTAGCAGGACCATCAAAGAGTGAGCCGTCCCCTCAACCAACCAAGATAGAACAAGAGATAAAGCCTGAAAGGGAGTTAGGAGCGAGACCGAAAGAAAAGCAAGTGACAGATGCGCGCGCGAAGGAGGAAAGAAAGATCCGCGAGGCTGAGATAGGAGAGGGAGAAGGCAGGGGAAAGCGCGAGGAGGAGAAACGGAAGAAACGGTCAGAAACGCCAGTTGAAAGTGAGGGCGAAAAGTGGAACCGTGACAGGGAGAGAATAGACGTGTTTTTGACGACGGAAGAAGGGAATAGATCAAAGGAGACGCAAAAAGTAACCGTGATAGAGGAGAAAGCGACTGAAGAACCAGACGAAGAAGTGAGGGTGTTCTCAGTCCCACAGAAGAGGCTAGCCGAGAGCGAAATAGATGACAAATATAAAGATCCAGCTAAAGGAAAGTTCAAGCCAGTAATACCTGGTCTTAGCCCTGAAGAATGGACAGTTCTGGTGTATCACAGGGCTCAAGGTCCAGAGAAAATGGTACATCAATTAGATCCGGAAGTAGAGAAAGAGCTGTCGAAAGAGGGGGATTGGGCCCGCCATCCCTGTTGCGGGACCCTCTGTGTAGTCCGCAACGGGTTTCAGAGAATGCCAATCGAGAAAGAGAAAAATGCGAAAACCTACTATTAAAAGAGTTACCTGTTGATAAATCGTTAGCTTGGTTTTGGGATGATTCCCCACCTCATTTGACGTTACAAAAACCTGTTGATGTTGAAAGAAGAGTTGACTCAAGATATGTTAATAAAAATTCTTTATTTCTTAACCCTGAAGCCTCTTTCGTCATTCCTGAGGCAGAGTCACATAAAGATGTAGGCGAACCCCCCCACAATGGACCAATACCCAAAGACATTGTAGGTCTCATTCTCCCCTGCTCTAGCATCTCTGCACGGGGTTTACTGGTTGTACCAGGCATCTTTGATGGGGATTTTGAATGACCCCTAATTATTCAAACCTGATCTAATACATTACAGGTCCTTCCTTCAGGTGAATCTATCACTCAATTGTTGTTGCTTCCAATAACACAGATGGGTCCTTCTATCAACCCTCATAGTGGGGATTTTGGTTCTACTCGAATTGCTGCCTTAACCACCATTGAGCAGCCCTGACTCCCTCTTAAAATGGGATCGCTTGTCATTAATGGCCTGATTGATACGGGAGCCGATGTTAGCATTATTGCAAAGAAAGACTGACCAGAAGCTATCCCACCCAGCCAGTACTTGATATTTGGGGAGTTGGAGGTTATGAGCAAGCCCAGAAAAGCCTTCATCCCATTGTTCTGGAAAGTCTATGTGACTCTCCTAGACAAATCACAATCACTCCTTACATTCTCCCTGCGATGATTTGTGTTTTTATGTGTATTAGAATGGGATATGTAGTCCTAAGATTGTCCCAATAGCATCCATCTTGATTTAAAGTCTGTTCTGTAGTAGGAAAGTTTTTCATGCTGTTTCAGAGAAGCTTCGCTCTCTGGTTATCTTGTTGCTAAGATGAGTAGAGAGCAGAGACTTTCGTAGTCAAAATAAACCTGCCACAAAGTATGATAACAACTGAAGCTCCATGAGAAAGTTAGGCGGGACAACAAGACCCAGGAGGGGGTGTTCCTTATGAAGAATTCTGGGAAGAAGAAGCAGTTCTAAGATGGAGTTGGACTGAGAAAGGACAGACATGTGCTTGTTCCCAAAATGGATTATAACTGGAATCTAACGTTTCCTGGTGGATCATGGACTATGGAATCACAGGAACGTAAGAATGACTACGCTTATGCATTATTCTAGTTTAGAATGCTTTTAATTATTTTATTTTTTCAGCTGGAGTGGTGGGGGTGATTCGTCTGCCTTGTTATGAAAATGTTCCTAACTGAATTACTTTGCAATAATCTGAATTCTTTTCTGAACCATCCTTTTTTAAATAAAACAGTAATGATTTAGAATTGCATGCATTGGTTTCTTGAACAGACTAGTCTTTCTGATTTGGCCATGTGTATTTGCTACCTAATATAGAGCCCAGATTAGCCTGAGTTTAAACTCATGGATTTGTCTGTGTGTGTGTGTTTCTTTTCTTAATAAAGGAGGTGGATTTGAGGAAGAAATGTTAGTCAGGGTCTAGCTGAGAGTCTTGGGCTCATCTTAGCTCCTAAAGGACTGACTAAGCTTTGGAATCTCTCCATCCTCCGGCACCCCGTATCTCCTTGGAGAAGGGGGGTTGCTGACACTGCCTAATCCCTTTTCCATCTGGGCTCGAGATCTCTTGAAAAAAGGTCAATGCAAAACAAATTTATAATACAGGCCTCTACACAATCTGACACAGCCTTGCCATTAATGTGGCCCCCTGTACCGCCTGTCTGGGTTGATCAATGGCCATCTAAAGAAAAGCTCCAGGTAGTGGAGGCCTTAGTTAAGGAGCAATTAGTTCAAGGACATATAGATTATTTCACTAGTCTGTGGAATACCCCAATTTTCACCATCAAATAGAAATCTGGGAAGTGGTGTTTGCTACATGAACTTCGGGAAATTAAGAAGCGCATTCAACCTATGGGCCCTTTGCAATGAGGCTTACCTAATCCAAATTTGATATCCCAACACTATGAGTTAATGATAGTGGATCTTAAGGACGGTTTCTTCACTATTCCTTTGGCACCACAAGACAGGCGAAAATTTGCCTTTACAGTCCCTGTGTATAACAATTCCCATCCTACTCAAAGATATCAGTGCAAACTCTTCCCTCATGGAATGTTGAATTCCCCGATTTTATGTCAACATTTTGTGGATCTACCCCTACACCAATTTCATTTAGAACAACCTGAATTGTTTGTATATCATTACATGGATGACATATTGGTGGCAATCCCTCCCCACTACTGTCTATGATTCTCTAGCTAACTGCTTAGAGAAAAAAGGCCTTCACATAGCTCCAGAAACAATACAAACCACACCTCCGTTTCTTTACCTAGGGCACAAACTGTTGTTAGCTACATCTTCTTACCAGAACTAAAAACTCTATCGCAATTTACATTAGTGCAGTTGCAACAGTTCCTCAGGCACTTAAATTGGACTTGTCCATTTTTGTGTCCTCATACTCATGAATTGCAACCTTTGTTTAATGCACTCCGGGGACATTAGTCTCCTGCTGACTCCATACTCATCCCCAAGGCTATGAAACATGCCATACATCAAATTAATGCAGCCTTGCGATGTACCATGGTTGATCGCATTCCTTCTTTTGGTCCCTTGAAGCTGGTTATCTTGAACACTCCCCAACTGCCCACTGGGTTGATACATAGCCCAAAATCTGACAAGGTCATTGCTGTAGCAGAATGGCTTTATTTATCTAACATTCCTCCCTGAAATGTTTACTCCATTCTAAAGGCAACTACAGACCTTGTAATGAAAGGACGCCATCATGCCAAACAACTCACAGGTTGGGATCTTCTGTGCTGTTACTTACCTATTTCAAAAGCTGACTATGATCACTTAATGTCTACATCACTAACTTGTAAAATTGCTTTTTCAGACTATATTGGTGACATACATTTTAGTCCTCCTAAAGACCCTCACTTAACATTCATTCAGCAAGTAACCTTTCACTTTTCCTCTCTTTTCCCTGCTACTTCTCACCCTGATGCTCTGTTTTTACCAGTGGTGCACCTATCAGAGATTACCTTTTAGCAAACTTTTTAGCAACCTCCCGGAACCTGGAAAATCCTTTTTCGTCATCGTTTAGTCATGTCCGACTCTTCGTGACCCCATGGACCAGAGTACACCAGGCCCTCCTATAGGCCTCTCGTGGTTGTGTCAAATTCACGTTGGTTGCTTCACAGACACTGTTTAGCCATCTCATCCTCTGTCGTCCCCTTCTCCTCTTGCCTTCACACTTTACCAATATCAAGGTCCTTTCCAAGGATTCTTCTCTTCTCATGAGATGGCCAAAGTACTGGAGCCTCAGCTTCAGGATGTGTCCTTCCAGTGAACACTCAGGGTTGATCTCCTTTAGAATTGATAGGTTTGTTTTCCTTGCAGTCCAGGGGACTCTCAAGAGCCTCCTCCAGCACCACAATTCAAAGGCATCAATTCTTCAGCGGACAGCTTTCTTGATGGTCCAGCTCTCACTTCCATACATCATGACAGGAAAAACCATAATTTTAACTATGCAGACTTTTGTTGGTAAGGTGATGTCTCTGCTTTTTAAGATGCTGTTTAGGTTTGTCATTGCTTTCCTCCCAAGAAGCAGGCATGTTTTAATTTTGTGGCTGCTGTCTCCATCTGCAGTGATCATGGAGCCCAAGAAAGTAAAATCTGTCGCTGCCTCCATATCTTCCCCTTCTATTTCCCAGGAAGTGATGGGACCAGTAGCCATGATCTTAGTTTTTTTGATGTTGAGTTTCAAGCCATTTTTTTTTTGCACTCTCCTCTTTCACCCTCATTACAAGGTTCTTTAATTCCTCCTCACTTTCTGCCATCAGAGTGGTGTCATGTGCATAGCAGAGGTTGTTGATATTTCTTCCGGCAATCTTAATTCCGGTTTGGGATTCCTCCAGTCCAGCCTTCCGCATGATGTATTTTGCATATAAGTTAAATAAGCCGGGGGACAATATACAGCCTTGTCGTAGTCCTCTCCCAATTTTGAACCAATCAGTTTTTCCATATCCAGTTCTAACTGTTTCTTCCTGACCCACATATAGGTTTGTCAGCAGATAGATAAGGTGTTCAGACACTCCCATTTCTTTAAGGACTTGCCATAGTTTGCTGTGGTCCACACAGTCATAGGCTTTTGCATAGTCAATGAAGCAGAAGTAGATATTTTTCTGGAACTCTCTGCCTTTTTCCATAAACTAGCACATGTTAGCAATTTGGTCTCTAGTTCCTCTGCCCCTTCGGAATCCAGCTTGTACTTCTGGGAGTTTTCGGTCCATATACTGCTGAAGTCTACCTTGTAGGATTTTGAGCATAACCTTGCTAGCGTGTGAAATGAGTGCAATTGTACAGTACTTGCAGCATTCTTTGGCACTGCCTTTCTTGGGGATTGGGATGTAGACTGATCTTTTCCAATCCTCTGGCCACTGTTGAGTTTTCCAAATTTGCTGGCATATTGAATGTAGCACCTTAACAGCATCATCTCTTAAGATTTTAAATAGTTCAACTGGAATGCCATCACCTCCACTGGCCTTGTTGTTAGCCAGGCTTTCTAAGGCCCACTTGACTTCACTCTCCAGGATGTCTGGCTCAAGGTCAGCAACTACATTGTCTGGGTTGTCCGGGATATCCAGATCTTTCTGATATAATTCCTCTGTGTATTCTTGCCACATCTTCTTGATGTCCTCTGCTTCTCTTAGGTCCCTCCCATTTTTGTCCTTTATCATGGCCATCTTTGCACAAAATGTTCCTCTAATATCTCCAATTTTCCTGAACAGATCTCTGGTTTTTCCTTTTCTGTTATTTTCCTCTATTTCTTTGCATTGTTCATTTAAGAAGGTCCTCTTGTCTCTCCTTGCTATTCTTTGGAAGTCTGCATTCAGTTTTCTGTAGCTTTCCCTATCTCCCTTGCATTTTGTTTCCCTTCTCCTCTCTGCTATTTCTAAGGCTTCGTTGGACAGCCACTTTGCTTTCTTGCATTTCCTTTTCTTTGGGATGGTTTTTGTTGCTGCCACCTGTACAATGTTACAAACCTCTATCCAAAGTTCTTCAGGCACTTTGTCCACCAAATCTAGTTCCCCAAATCTGTTCTTTAATTCCACTGTGTATTCATAAGGGATTTGGTTTAGATTATACCTGAGTACCCCAGTGGTTTTTCCTACTCTCTTCAGTTTAAGCTTGAATTTTGCTAGGAGAAGCTGATGATCAGAGCCGCAGTCAGCTCCAGGTCTTGTTTTTGCTGACTGTATAGAGCTTCTCCATCTTTGGCTGCAGAGAATATAATCAATCTGATTTAGATATTGCCCATCTGGTGATTTCCATGTATAGAGTTGCCTCTTGTGTTGTTGGAAAAGAGTGTTTGTGATGACCAGCTTGTTCTCTTGTCAAAACTCTATTGGCCTTTGCCCTGCTTTGTACTGAACTCCAAGGCCAAACTTCCCTGTTGTTCCTTTTATCTCTTGACGCCCTACTTTTGCATTCCATTCACCTAGAATGAAAAGAACATCTTTCTTTGGTGTCAATTCTAGAAGGTGTTGTAAATCTTCATAAAATTGTTCAGTTTCAGTCTCCTCAGTAATGGTGGTTGGTGCATAAACTTGGATTATTTTGATGTTGAAAGGTCTGTCTTGGATTCGTATTGACATCATTCTATCATTTTTGAGATTATATCCCATTACAGCTTTTCCCACTCTTTTGTTGACTATGAGGGCTACTCCATTCCTTCTACGGGATTCTTGCCCACAATAGTAGATGTTATAATCATCTAAGTTGAATTTGCCCATTCCCGTCCATTTTAGGTCACTGATGCCCAGGATATCAATGTTTATTCTTGCCATCTCCTGTTTGACCACCTCCAGCTTCCCAAGGTTCATAGATCTTACATTCCAGGTTCCTATGCAGTATTTTTCTTTGCAGCATTGGACTTTCCTTTCACTTCCAGGCACGTCCATAGCTGAGCGTCCTTTTGGCTTTGGCCCAACCACTTCATTAGCTCTGTAGCTACTTCTGCTCTTCCTCAGTAGCATGTTGGATGCCTTTCGACCTGAGGGTCCCATCTTCCCACGCCATATCTTTTAGCCTTTTGTTTCTGATCATGAGGTGTTCTTGGCAAATATACTGGAGTGGCATGGCTAGTTCCTATTCCAGGTGGATTGCGTTTAGTCGGAACTCTCCACTATGTCCTGTCCGTCTTGGGTGTCCCTGCACGGCATAGCCCATAGCTTCTCTGAGTTACTCAAGCCCCTTCGCCACGACAAGGCAGCAATCCATGAAGGAGTTACTCAAGCCCCTTATCCACGACAAGGCAGCAATTCAAAAAGGGGAAAACCCTTTTTACTTCTATTCAAACCTCTGGTCAGTGTTCAGAATTGGCGGCTGTCATCCTTACCTTTCACATGTTTCAAGATCAACCTTTAAATCTTGTTGTGGACACTCAATGTGTATTTAACCTTCTTACTCATCTGTCACATGCCTATCTTTCTCCTGATCTTGACTTCTCCTTACCTTTCCTGTTTTTGACTTTAAAAAACCTCCTTGCTGCCAGATCATAACCTTTTTTTGCAGCTCACATTTGATCTCATACTGGATTTCAAGATGCTATCTTGGAGGAAAATCATCGTGCAGACTCCGCTCTTCGTTCCTTGTGTCCCCTCTTTTCCAATCCTATTGACAGCCATTCCTTTTTTCACCAGAGTGCTAAACAACTCCATAAGTAATTTTCTATTACATGTTCTGAAGCTCCAGACATCATCTCCTCCTGCTCTTCCTGTTCCATGTCTCCCATTTCCTTTCCTTTTGATGCTGTTAACCCACGAGGAACGGATGGCAATCATCTTTGGCAAATGGATGTCACTCATGTTCCTAACCTTGCTCCTCTTACGTTCATTTAACTATTGATACATCTGGGCTACCCCTCTTCATAGCGAGACCTCTCATCATGTCATACAACATTGTTTACGTACATTTGCAATTATGGACTGGCATCAAGCCTTAAAAACAGACAATGGCCTTGCCTATACCTCTCACACCTTTACTACTTTCTGCAATGAAAGTGACATTCAACTTTCCCATGGCATTCCTTATATCTGCACAGGACAGGCTACTGCAGAACGAGCATACTGCTCTTTTAAATTTCTCCGTTCAAAACAAAACAAAACAAAAAACTAGAGAGATCAAGCCCCAAGATGTTCCAGATGTAGCATCAATAGCATTGTTCACATTAAGTCATCTAATTGTATCTGCAGGTCAATATAAGTTGTCACTAGTAGAGAAACACTTTCGTAAAAAAAATTCCCATGGAACGGCCTCCAGTGACTTATAAGCAACGTCCTGACCCTCAGTGGGAGGGTCCAGCCCCTTTACTAACACAGGGTCATGGCTGTGCTGCTGTGCTTAATCCCATAGGTCCTTTGATGACTGTGGGCACCGGAAGCGCCGGGCCCGACCTGACGGCACTCAGTCCAAAGTTACTTAGGGGATGATAAAGACGCTGAGTGCTGATGCAAAAAGAACTCTAAATCAGCAGCAGATCCCGGAAACTCCTAAAACGATTCTAGCAGCCATTATCTCACAACTGAATGCTAACTCTGTGATGTTGTTGTCTTGTGTTCTCATTCTCGGAATTATGCTCCTCATACTCCTTATAAGTTGCTGTTGTTTTATTCAATGTATATCAAACTACTTTTCCATAATAGCTACCTGTTTCAAAGCTTCACCTTCAGGCCTTTGCCGAAAAGATTTATATGTAGTTTGCAAATACAGTGGTGCCTCGCTAGACTATTGCCTCATGGGACGAAATACCCGCAGGACAATTGGTTTTTGCAATCACTATTGCACCTCGCAAGATGTTTTTTTCAATGACTCTGCTTCACAAGACTTTTTTTCAATCAATCAGACCTTTATTGGCATAGACAAGACAACGTATAAAAGGAAAATTAAAAGAGGAGTGCAGTTTGCTGGTCTTTGTTGCACAAGGTTATAACATAGTGTAGAAAGGATGCTACGTTCGCAGATACATCCTGTAGAGAGTCACTCAACATAAAATAAACTTTATCAGCTTCAGAGAGGCCTGGTTTGTTTTTTAAAATTGGTTCTAAAAGTTGGATACGAGGGGCAGTATACTTGGGACACCCTAATAGGATATGGGAAATTGAATCGATACAATTTTGTTTGCATGAACAGAGCCTATCTGCGTGGGGGGTCCTTAAAAATCTGCCAGTCAGGACTGCAGATGGCATCACATTAAACCGGGCCAATGAGAACGCCCTCCGGTGCTGGGGGTTACTTAGTGCAGAAAGATATGAAGCTATATGTCCAAATTTGCAAGGAAGAGACAATTTCGCTGGTGAACAAGTCTTGTTAGCCGCATTATAAAGATTTTGTTGCTCAATATCCAGGACTCTTCGTTTAATTATTTGAAACGTTTCAGAGGCAGACAGCATATAAAAAGAGTCCAAGCATAGACCCAAAGTACTAATTTTTTTCTCGATGATGGCAAGCCAGTTGGAGGGGGACAAATCTTGAAGTAATTGAAAAATGAGACTATTTGGATCAGGGTCGTTATGAAGTCTCAGCCAATATTTGAAGGTAATCAACCAGGCTCTAGATTCGATTGAAGTCTGTCCAGTTTCCAGGCAAAGAGCAGCGTAAGGAACGCAATTAGGCAGCCCTAATATTTTGCGAAGAAATTTTGACTGGATACACTCAATAGAATGGTCGAATGAGCTGATCCATATAGGGCAACCATATAAAATTTGGGCCTGAACTTTAGCGTTAAAGACCTTTAAGGCTGCAGGGATGAGTTGGTTGCCAGTATTGTAGAAAAACCGGGAGACTGCAAAGGCGCTGGAAGTGGCTAGATTTGTAACAGAATTACGGTGTTGTGTCCAAAATAGGTTATATTGAAAGTTGATACCAAGGTATTTGTAATGCTTAACCTGTTCTATTATGTTTCCGTTGATTGCCCATTTTAAGGGTCGCCAGGATTTGGAGAAAACAAGAATTTTTGATTTTTCGCAGTTTAGTAGAAGCTTGTTTTGGTTGAGATATTCAAGGCACCAGGTGAGTAGGCGTTTCAAACCCACACGGGTGCGGGAAATTAGAACGGCATCATCCGCGTAAAGGAGCAGAGGGACTTGTAGGGAGCCGATTTTAGGAGAGTGAGCATCTATTTCAGCCAAGAATGGAGCCATATCATTGAGGAACAGGTTAAATAAAGCGGGCGCTAGGATGCAGCCCTGTTTGACGCCTTTATTAACCGGGATCTTTGATGTTAGTATTCCAGTGGGGGAGCACTTGACTTGGCATGTTGTAGAAGTATGCAGTCTTTTGATGAGGAAGAGCAGCCTTGGATCAATGTTCAGTTTGTTTAGTTTGGTCCAGAGAAGATCTCTGTCAATAGAATCAAAAGCTCCCTTCAGATCCAGGAAAGCAGTGTAGAGTTTGCAATTGGGCTTCTGTGAATATTTGTTGGCCAGATGATAGAGAACCAGACAGTGGTCTGTAGTTGACTTCCCTTTAGTGAACCCGATTTGTTCAGGCCCAGGGATTTTGGACTGTGCCATCCAGGAGGCAAGTTTGGCCATTAGATGCTTTGCATAGAGTTTCCCGATGATGGACAAGAGACTAATTGGCCTATAGTTGGAGGGGAGTGAACGGTCTCCCTTCTTGAAGATGGGAGTTATAATGGCATTCGTCCATGCTTCTGGTATTAAGCCAGTTTGGTCAGCCACTGAAAAGGTGGAAGCAAGAAGGGGGGCCCAAAAGTCCGAGTCATGCTTTAGCATTTCAGCTGAGATGGCATCGGGGCCAGGGGCTTTTCCATTTTTGAGTTGAGAAATTAACTCACGGACTTCGTCGGGTGTGGTCAGGGGCCAGTTGGGTAAGGCGGTCAATGGGGGATCTAAAAAGTTTGGAACATCAGTTTGTCTTTCATAGAAGAGAGCTGAGAAGTGTCGAAGCCACTCCAGTGATGAAACTGTGGAAGCCTCTGGATCAGCTTTGTGAGAGGACCCAGATATTATAGACCAGAAGAGTTTAGATTTATTATGGATTGTGGCTTGGTATAGCTGTTCCCACTGGGAAAATGAAAGGTCTTCTTTCTTTTTCTGGATAAGTTGTTGGAGTTGTTTTTTAAGGTCAAAGTATCTTAGAAGTAGAGATCTGTCATTAGAGTCCCGGAATTGGCGGTAAGTATCACGGATGAGACGTTTCAGTTCACGGCACCCCTTGTCTGCCCAGGGAAAACTATAAGGCGTTCTTAAGTTCCTTTGAGATCTTGGGCTCTGGGTCAAGGAATCAACTATGTGGGAAAGTATAGCCTCGTATCTTTTAATAAATTCGGGGGGGTCGTCA
Organism: Pogona vitticeps; assembly: GCF_051106095.1. Lineage (NCBI taxonomy): Eukaryota > Metazoa > Chordata > Lepidosauria > Squamata > Agamidae > Pogona > Pogona vitticeps. Next base: position 12,439,309 of record NC_135790.1, read on the forward strand.
GATGAAGTACAGTGTAGCCGGAGTTCTAACATGGTGTGGGATTTGATTAAGTTAGAAAATATTTGAATTGAGGCCTCGTTCCAATGGATTTTGCATAGGGCCTCAGTAGATTCAGCAGGGAATTGTTTGGCTAAAAGAGAGCTTGGCTGGTAGTGAAGCTTAATTAACAATGTTAAAGGAACGTGGTCGCTATCTGTGTGGTCGCCCACTGCAAAATCAAAAACGTATGGCAGAAAAGAAGAAGAGATCACTATATAGTCAATTACGCTGCAGCCTCTGGGTGACAGGAAAGTAAAATCACCGGAATTGGCGAAGTTCATTGACCCATTAAGCCATATTCTGTTAAACTGGAAACAGAATTTTGTTAAACAAATACCAGCACGGTTTAGTAGTTTGTCTTTTGAATGTCGGCTTTGAGAGTAAGGAGGTGGTAAAAAGGTGTCGTGGTCAATATCAAGAGCCTTGTGGAACAACAAGGCGTCGTTACCAACCCTTGCGTTAAAATCTCCTGCCAGAATAATTTCTGAGGAGGGAAATTTTCTTTCCAGGTCCTCCATAAGAGAAGTTAAGTGTGACCAATAGTGATGTAGAGAGGCAGAATTGGGGAATGGTGGAATATATATATTAAGTATGATTAGCGTTGTTTTAGCAAAGGTAAGTTTTATAGCTTGAATTGAACGAGGAAAGTCCGACAATAAATTGACAGCTTCAGAGGTTAGATGCGAGACCACCAGACTTGCTAGACCGGCTTGTGGACGGCCTCTGTTGTTAGTTTTTAGGGCTGGAGAACAATAAGAGTTGAAACCTTCGACGTTAATTTGCGTTAAAGCCCAGGTTTCTTGGAGGAGCACGACATCGAAGGATCGAAGGTAATTCAGGAAGTCTTTGTCCTTGGACTTGCTTCTCCATCCTGAGAGGTTCCAAGAGATTAGCTTGATAGGTGAAGTGGAGGAGGAGTATGAAAGGGGGTTGACCAGTCAATCAGATTCAGTAAGTAGGTCAAGAAGGTTGTTGGATTGGGATGGAGCGCAACCATTAGCAATCACCTCAAGGTCGGAATTGTGACCCACGAGAAAATTAGAAGGGTCTCTGGTTTGGTGCAGAACAGCATTAGAATTCAAAGGGCTCACTGTAGTTCTGCTGGGTTCGCTAGGAGGGACTGCAATGGGATCGGCGTTAAAAATTGTAAGACACATATGTTGGGGCGGAGCCTGAGTATTCGTTACAATGGCAGCTTCAGCCCCAACAGACTCAAGCTGCAGGAGTGAATCTTTTGGAGTAGGTTTAGAGGCTGGGAGATTTGCCTCTCCTGAGCTTGGGTCAAAACTTGCAGGGTTTTGTAAAGGATTTGTCAGACTAAAATCAGATGTCCTAACTTGATCCATTACTGAAATGATCTCTGCTTCCGGTTGAGGTTTGTTATGAGAGTTCGTTGAGAGGTCGAAAAAGTCTTCATGGCCAGGTGCTGGAACAGCTGTAAGAGCAACCCTTCGGTCATCTTGGTGTCTAGGGTCAGCCACTTGATCTTGTTCAATCCCCAGGAAATTCTCGATCTCCATCAGGAACTCCTGGGGGTTTACTGGGCCAATATTCCGAAGCGTATCAGAATTTCCTTGCATGCCTCTTTTAAGCGAGGAGCCTCTGATGTTGGCTAAGGATTTCTCTAGGCTGAGAGTCAGACTCTGTAGGGCAGATTGCTCTTTTTCAGTGAGGATATGGCTGTGGAGATTCACCTGTTTAGTTTGTGAGTTAATTGCAGAAGGCTTATCGGAGGTCTGGGAAGCTGGCCAAGAGGTATTTTGAGCAGCCCGGGAAAAAGGGAGGCTTGCCAAGGATTTTTTTTCCCCTGTAAGCAGAGGTTTTAACCCTGTGGTTGCAAAAACTCTTTTAGTTGTTATTTGAAAATTTTCTAGAAACCTCCCCATACGCAAGAGCATTAAAGGTAATGTGTTTGTAAAAAAGGTGAGGTGAATTCTTTCTGAGTTAGGAGATCCAGGAAGCCATTCTATTTTGTCCAGATCTACTTGGCTGATCTCTGTACGAAGAAGTTTACTTAAAGAGATGAGGGCACATCGTTTGTTAAGCCATTTGTCCTTGTTAACTAATGCATTTTGGATTTCAAGGACTATTTGATTAGGTTGGAAACGTTGCGAGCAAGCAGAAAAGTAGCTCGGTGTTTCGAGTTTTAACTTATGTTCTTCATTCCCTTTGTCAGGTGAGTCAACCAAAAAAGGCTTCTCTCTGTTTCGACTGTTGCATGGAACTAAACAGTGAAGGGTTCCAGAAGCATTTTGCGGGACACTTTGCTTCATTTTCTTCTGAAGGGTTTCAATTTGGGATGATATTTCTTTAAGCCGGTGGAAAATAGACATAACTGTCCTGCCAGAGATAATGCTGTATTCTCCCAAGAGGGACAGGAATTGTTCATAGTCCACTTCGGTATTCTTACACAGCATTTGATGGGTTTGTTTAGGGTTTCCCACCGAAGCTGCGATTGTTGGGAGGGAGTGTTTGGTGAAGAGCTGGCCGTTTTCAGAAGAAGGGAGGTTAGCTAGGGTTGAGCAAGTATCACTTGTAAGCAGCCCCGTATCTCCAAAGAGATTTATGGGGGTGCTGGAAATTGGGACGACTAAGAAAACCAGACAAACCTCTAACTGCTGAGCAGAGCCAATTGAAACCCAGCCAGGTTCTGTCTAAATTTTCTTACTCAGAGGCCAATCTCCTTATTAAGAAAGCAACACAGACATAACCATGAGATATACTCAGAATGATTTGGCTCTGAAAGTTTGGTAGCAAACCCACGTGGCCAATTAGACATTCAGCTAGTCTGCTCAAGAAACAATGCTTCTAGTTAGAAATCAATCATTACTGTTTTATTAAAAAGAATTACTTTAGAAAAGGTTTCAGTTGATAGTACAATAAGTCAGTAGGTACATTTTCATTCAAGACCAACGGAACACACCACTCCCCCACTCCAGCTAAAAAAAATAAAGAAATGAAACTATGCTAACTAACAACAAGCATAAATAATCCATCTCACGTGTCTTGGGTCTTCAAAGGCTGATGCTAGATGAAAACCAGTCCATTATGGGAAAAGCACGTGTCTGCCTCTTTCTCAGGCAACTCCATCTTTCCCCTCTCCTTCTCCTCACTCTTCTTCTTCCCAGAATGCCTCCTGGGTCTTGTTGTTCCGCCTAACTTTCTCAGGGAGCTTCAGTTGTTATCATTCTTTGTGGCAGAATTATTTTGACTACGAAACTCTCTGCTCTCCACTCAGCTTAGCAACGAGATAACCAGAGAGCGAAGCTTCTCTGAAACAGCATATAAAACTTTCCTACTACAGAACAGACTTTAAATCAAAATGGATGCTATTGGGACAATCTTAGTACTACATATCCCATTCTAATACACATAAAAACACAAATCATCACATGCCCCCCCTGATTATCGTTAAAATTCAGAGCAGTTAATCTGATCTAATTTTAAGAAATCAAGTAAAAGTAACTAAAAAGTAATTCAAAGTAATTAACTGGTTACATCTCAAAATTCAACTACAGAATAACTATTACAATACTGAAACATAGCACACTGTTGAATACATTGTTTCAACGTTCAGGTTCATAAGAATCTTCACAGTACATTCTAGAAAGACCATCTGCCACTACATTCAATTTTCCAGGAATGTGTTGAACTTCAAAATCAAAATCTTGCAATGCTAGACTCCATCTCAACAATTTTTGGTTGTGAGATTTCATCTTCTGCAACCAAACTAAAGCTCTGTGATCTGTTTGGTGTGTAAACTTACGACCCCATAGGTAAGGTCGAAGTAAATTGAGAGACCAAAATATAGAAAGAGCTTCTTTTTCAGGTACTGCGTAACTTCTCTCTCTATCCAAGAGTTTTCTAGAGAAGTATGAGATAGGGTAAAGGTTCCCATCTTCTCCTTGCTGTAACAAAACAGCTCCCAGTCCTAATTCAGAAGCATCAGTTTGTAAAATGAATGGTTTGTCAAAATCAGGGGATTTCAGTATAGGCGCATCCATAATCTTAGCTTTTAAAGCTTCAAAGGCACCTTGACACTCTGGTGTCCACTTTACCTTGACAGGCTGTCTTTTCCTAGTGAGCTCTGTCAGAGGTGAAGCCAAATGACTGAAATCAGGAATGAATTTTCTGTAGTAGCCAACTAGGCCCAAAAACGAGCGTACCTGTTTCTTAGTTTTTGGAATAGGCCAATCATTAATAGATTGTACTTTAGCTTGCAAAGTCTGAATTTCTCCTTGCCCAATCAATTGACCTAAGTACATGACTTTTCCTTGCATCCACTGACACTTGCTGGCTTTGACTGTCAGTCCTGCTTGCTGAAGTCTGGACAAAACAGTTTCAATGTGAGACATGTGAGAATCAAAATCAGAACTGAAAATGGCAACATCATCAAGATAAGCACTTGCAAAAGGTAAACCTTGTAAAAGTTTGTCTATCATCCTTTGAAATGACGCACCTGCATTCTTCAAACCAAATGGCAATCTGCGGAAACGGAAAGTTCCCACGTGCGTGATGAAAGCGGTCTTATCTCGTGAATCTTCAGCCAAATCTAACTGCCAATAAGCATTCTTTAGATCGAGAATGCTGATAAACTTAGCCTTTGAAAGATGTTCAATTAAATCATCCATTCTAGGCAATGGGTATGGATCTGGAACCGTAACACTGTTTAACTTTCTGTAATCAACACAAAATCTTACTTCCTCGAGGATTTCACCCAAAGCGTTACGTTTTGGCACCAGAACCACCGGAGAAGCCCAAGGGGAGAATGACGGTTCAATCACCCCCAAAGATAACATCTTTTGTATCTCTTGTTCAATTTGGATAGCATGATTACCAATTGCTCTATATGGGCTAGACCGTATGGGCTGGGCATTGTTCTCAGTAGTTATCACATGACTGATCAATTTGGTGTAACCTGGTTTATCTGAAAACACATCTTGGTATTGTTCTAAAATTTGAAACAACCTTTCTTTCTGATCAACGGTACCTGTTAAAACAAGATTATCAGACCATGTACCTGCATCTTGCAATTCAGACAACATATCAATAGGTTCGTTTGCAGCATGAAAATATTCAGCATGACATTGAAAAACCATTGCAGATCTATCTTTGTACAGTTTCAAACTATTGACATGGTAAAGAACAGGTTTCTTATTGGAATCCAACATTTTGACAAGATAATTGACATTTCCCAATTTTTGAACAATTTCACCTGGACCTTCCCAGACAACTTCTAGCTTAGAAGGTCTGAGTGGGTTCAGAACAAGTACCAAATCACCCACAGAAAATTCCCTGTGTCTGGATCTCTTGTCGTGGAAGAACTTCTGACTTGCTTGAGCGTCCAACAAATTGTCTCTGGCTAACTCCTGGACAGCCAAGAGTTTCTCTTGAAGTTTTCTAACAAAATCAGCAACTGGCACAGTACTACTTTTAACCACACCTTCCCAATTGGATTTCAGGAAGTCCAATGGTCCTTGTAGATTTCTTCCAAACACCACCTCACTTGGAGAAAAGCCACCTAGTGAAGAATGAGCTGAGCTACGGTAAGCAAACAAAGCAAAAGGCAAAAGCTCATCCCAAATGTTTCCATATTCTTGGGTCAAAGTTTTAATCATCCTAAGCAAAGTTTGTTGACCTCTTTCCACCATACCATGAGATTGAGGATGATGGGCCGTGGAAAAACTGATGGTTATTCCACTTATCTCGCAGATCTTACGCATAAGTTCACTTGTAAAGGCTCCTGCTTGATCACAAATTATTTTGGATGGTACTCCAATACGCGAGCACAAGTCCACAATAATTCTAGCTATGGTGGTAGCTGTCAGGTTGCTAATAGCGTAAGCCTCGATCCACCTACTGGCAGAACAGATGAAAGAAATGATGTATTTCTTCTTAGATTTAGTAGGAACAAAAGGTCCTAGTACATCCATTTGCAAACACTGGAACACTTGGTCAGGAATTTCCATAATCTGCATTTCGGCCTTTACCTTGTCAGTTTGATGGCCTGTGCGTTGGCAATAGTCACAAGAACTGACATAGTCCTTTACAGTTTTTGAAATACCAGGCCAGTAAAAATGTTGAGAAATCCTCTTTAGGGTTTTTTGTATTCCCTGGTGCCCACTACTCGGATGGTCATGAGCCATTTCTAGTATTCTCAGTCTATATTCAGTAGGCACGACTAACTGTTGAACAGGTTGGGCATCCAAGTTGGATTTGGGGAAATATTCTCTGTACAAAAGTCCATTTTCTCCCCACAGGAAACTAACTTGCTGATGCGCAGGGCGTTCAGCATAGTTGTCTGCTTGTGACCTCAAAGAAGCTAGAGAGGGATCATTAAGCTCCTTCAGTCTAAAGTCCTCTGATCCCTTAGGTATCACCTCCTCCATTTTAGTTTCAGTTGTAGCTGCATTATCAGGTTCGGTCACAAGAGGCTGCTGTTGGGTAAGGTCTCCATCTGAGCTAACCTCAGTGGATTCCTGCTCCTGTTCAGGATCATGCATCTCCCTACTTTGAGAACGCGTAACTACCGACATAGAAGTTGCATTTTGACTCTGCATGTGATCCAAAAAAGCAAGATCATTTCCAAGAAGAAAATCAGGTTTTCCCTCATGGGTTAAAATATGTTTTGCCCCTGACCAAGACTTATACGAAATTTTGACATAAGCTAAAGGAATGAAACGCTGATCAGTCTCTATAGATCCATAAGTTTTTACTGGACACCTCAGGTTGTTCAAGATTAAGGTGGGGTCTAGAAAACGTTTGCTTATCGAAGAAATGTCGGCACCCGAGTCACGAAAAGCACTTAAAGCCATATCACCTCCAGGTGTGTGAAGAAAAACCACCTCAGAAAATGTGCGGGTTGCCCAGTCCCTTTGCGCAGTTGGTACTATGCAATCAGGATCCATAACAGAAAACCTCTCTCCTGATGCAGTCTCTTTTACAATTTCTGAGGAAATTGAAGCAATTTGTAAGTCCAAAACTCTAGGCACATATTGGTTTACTGATGCCTGCATTCCACTGGCTTGCGAAGGGGTTACAGTTAGGTTAACTCCTTCCTGACTCTGTGAAGGCACACTGCTTGACTGGTGAGGCACAGAAACTGCATTACTGGCAGCTGGCACTTGCTGAGTTCCTGCTGGCACAGAACTTACATACGCCATCTTGGGTGTGCCTGCTTTAGATCTGCGTGGAGCTGGCACAGGTGTTTTCCTAGCTGGCTCCTTAACTTGGCTAGCTGGCACATTCAACCTTGGGCAATCTCGTCGCAGATGAGAGCCACCACATTCAAAACATTTAAGAGGCGTTTTACTCTGGCTAGGAGCTAGACTCCTGCATTGCTCAAATGAACTTTGTTTGGGCTCTTGAGGAAAAGACTTTCTAAATTCAGGCTGACTCTGTCTCTTAGGCGCTACTGGTGCAGTCTTTGGCCTAACAGGTAGGTCATCATGGTAGTAAGGTAGATTGCTTCTACCAACACTGGCTATTGAGTCCTCAAACTCCTCTTTTTCCTTCAGCTTATTAACCAAACGCTCCACCTCTGCCTCTCTGTACTGCTTCAATAACTCATCATCAATGTTCTGATTATGAATAGATTGAGTGTGACAAGCAACAAAATCTGCAAACATCATTGTTAACTTATCCACTTGTGATAGACTCTTGTTAGGATCAGGGCCCTCAGCACCGGCTGCTGCTGCTGCTGCTGCTCCTGCTGTCCCATCAGAAATGCCTCTGCCTGGCACTCCCCTCCCTACTGGAGTGCTGGCACCCGCCATTTCCTCTGCCTGATCCATCTGTTGCAACTTAGTCCAAGTCTGATCCAAAAGGAAAAATCTCTCTCTGCCCATGTAGCCGAAACTGTAGGGCGAGAGCAAAGCCATAAAACACTCTGGCAGGAACAGCCCTAAACTGGAGCTTCAGAAGGGCGACCGTTTACTTGCATGAAAATGCCCACTCATTAAACAGCCCAATTAAACAGATTTTAATGTCTGTTAAAACCTAAGCGTTGTTTCTTATCAGACCTCACTGCAGCTAAGTCTTTCCGTAAGATCCTTAGCTGGAAAGAGAAAAGCAATTTGGCTAATTTACAGCCTGTCAGCATGCACGCACTCCCTCAGCCAAGGCTTCCGGAAGAATGCCTGCAGCTTCACTTACAAAGCAAGCACCATAAATCCATAAATCACACTAAAGCACGTGTTCCATCCCACCGCTGCCACCATGTAAGCAGCCCCGTATCTCCAAAGAGATTTATGGGGGTGCTGGAAATTGGGACGACTAAGAAAACCAGACAAACCTCTAACTGCTGAGCAGAGCCAATTGAAACCCAGCCAGGTTCTGTCTAAATTTTCTTACTCAGAGGCCAATCTCCTTATTAAGAAAGCAACACAGACATAACCATGAGATATACTCAGAATGATTTGGCTCTGAAAGTTTGGTAGCAAACCCACGTGGCCAATTAGACATTCAGCTAGTCTGCTCAAGAAACAATGCTTCTAGTTAGAAATCAATCATTACTGTTTTATTAAAAAGAATTACTTTAGAAAAGGTTTCAGTTGATAGATTTTGATTTTGAAGTTCAACACATTCCTGGAAAATTGAATGTAGTGGCAGATGGTCTTTCTAGAATGTACTGTGAAGATTCTTATGAACCTGAACGTTGAAACAATGTATTCAACAGTGTGCTATGTTTCAGTATTGTAATAGTTATTCTGTAGTTGAATTTTGAGATGTAACCAGTTAATTACTTTGAATTACTTTTTAGTTACTTTTACTTGATTTCTTAAAATTAGATCAGATTAACTGCTCTGAATTTTAACGATAATCAGGGGGGGCATGTGATGATTTGTGTTTTTATGTGTATTAGAATGGGATATGTAGTACTAAGATTGTCCCAATAGCATCCATTTTGATTTAAAGTCTGTTCTGTAGTAGGAAAGTTTTATATGCTGTTTCAGAGAAGCTTCGCTCTCTGGTTATCTCGTTGCTAAGCTGAGTGGAGAGCAGAGAGTTTCGTAGTCAAAATAATTCTGCCACAAAGAATGATAACAACTGAAGCTCCCTGAGAAAGTTAGGCGGAACAACAAGACCCAGGAGGCATTCTGGGAAGAAGAAGAGTGAGGAGAAGGAGAGGGGAAAGATGGAGTTGCCTGAGAAAGAGGCAGACACGTGCTTTTCCCATAATGGACTGGTTTTCATCTAGCATCAGCCTTTGAAGACCCAAGACACGTGAGATGGATTATTTATGCTTGTTGTTAGTTAGCATAGTTTCATTTCTTTATTTTTTTTAGCTGGAGTGGGGGAGTGGTGTGTTCCGTTGGTCTTGAATGAAAATGTACCTACTGACTTATTGTGTTGCTTTCTTAATAAGGAGATTGGCCTCTGAGTAAGAAAATTTAGACAGAACCTGGCTGGGTTTCAATTGGCTCTGCTCAGCAGTTAGAGGTTTGTCTGGTTTTCTTAGTCGTCCCAATTTCCAGCACCCCCATAAATCTCTTTGGAGATACGGGGCTGCTTACATGGTGGCAGCGGTGGGATGGAACACGTGCTTTAGTGTGATTTATGGATTTATGGTGCTTGCTTTGTAAGTGAAGCTGCAGGCATTCTTCCGGAAGCCTTGGCTGAGGGAGTGCGTGCATGCTGACAGGCTGTAAATTAGCCAAATTGCTTTTCTCTTTCCAGCTAAGGATCTTACGGAAAGACTTAGCTGCAGTGAGGTCTGATAAGAAACAACGCTTAGGTTTTAACAGACATTAAAATCTGTTTAATTGGGCTGTTTAATGAGTGGGCATTTTCATGCAAGTAAACGGTCGCCCTTCTGAAGCTCCAGTTTAGGGCTGTTCCTGCCAGAGTGTTTTATGGCTTTGCTCTCGCCCTACAGTTTCGGCTACATGGGCAGAGAGAGATTTTTCCTTTTGGATCAGACTTGGACTAAGTTGCAACAGATGGATCAGGCAGAGGAAATGGCGGGTGCCAGCACTCCAGTAGGGAGGGGAGTGCCAGGCAGAGGCATTTCTGATGGGACAGCAGGAGCAGCAGCAGCAGCAGCAGCCGGTGCTGAGGGCCCTGATCCTAACAAGAGTCTATCACAAGTGGATAAGTTAACAATGATGTTTGCAGATTTTGTTGCTTGTCACACTCAATCTATTCATAATCAGAACATTGATGATGAGTTATTGAAGCAGTACAGAGAGGCAGAGGTGGAGCGTTTGGTTAATAAGCTGAAGGAAAAAGAGGAGTTTGAGGACTCAATAGCCAGTGTTGGTAGAAGCAATCTACCTTACTACCATGATGACCTACCTGTTAGGCCAAAGACTGCACCAGTAGCGCCTAAGAGACAGAGTCAGCCTGAATTTAGAAAGTCTTTTCCTCAAGAGCCCAAACAAAGTTCATTTGAGCAATGCAGGAGTCTAGCTCCTAGCCAGAGTAAAACGCCTCTTAAATGTTTTGAATGTGGTGGCTCTCATCTGCGACGAGATTGCCCAAGGTTGAATGTGCCAGCTAGCCAAGTTAAGGAGCCAGCTAGGAAAACACCTGTGCCAGCTCCACGCAGATCTAAAGCAGGCACACCCAAGATGGCGTATGTAAGTTCTGTGCCAGCAGGAACTCAGCAAGTGCCAGCTGCCAGTAATGCAGTTTCTGTGCCTCACCAGTCAAGCATTGTGCCTTCACAGAGTCAGGAAGGAGTTAACCTAACTGTAACCCCTTCGCAAGCCAGTGGAATGCAGGCATCAGTAAACCAATATGTGCCTAGAGTTTTGGACTTACAAATTGCTTCAATTTCCTCAGAAATTGTAAAAGAGACTGCATCAGGAGAGAGGTTTTCTGTTATGGATCCTGATTGCATAGTACCAACTGCGCAAAGGGACTGGGCAACCCGCACATTTTCTGAGGTGGTTTTTCTTCACACACCTGGAGGTGATATGGCTTTAAGTGCTTTTCGTGACTCGGGTGCCGACATTTCTTCGATAAGCAAACGTTTTCTAGACCCCACCTTAATCTTGAACAACCTGAGGTGTCCAGTAAAAACTTATGGATCTATAGAGACTGATCAGCGTTTCATTCCTTTAGCTTATGTCAAAATTTCGTATAAGTCTTGGTCAGGGGCAAAACATATTTTAACCCATGAGGGAAAACCTGATTTTCTTCTTGGAAATGATCTTGCTTTTTTGGATCACATGCAGAGTCAAAATGCAACTTCTATGTCGGTAGTTACGCGTTCTCAAAGTAGGGAGATGCATGATCCTGAACAGGAGCAGGAATCCACTGAGGTTAGCTCAGATGGAGACCTTACCCAACAGCAGCCTCTTGTGACCGAACCTGATAATGCAGCTACAACTGAAACTAAAATGGAGGAGGTGATACCTAAGGGATCAGAGGACTTTAGACTGAAGGAGCTTAATGATCCCTCTCTAGCTTCTTTGAGGTCACAAGCAGACAACTATGCTGAACGCCCTGCGCATCAGCAAGTTAGTTTCCTGTGGGGAGAAAATGGACTTTTGTACAGAGAATATTTCCCCAAATCCAACTTGGATGCCCAACCTGTTCAACAGTTAGTCGTGCCTACTGAATATAGACTGAGAATACTAGAAATGGCTCATGACCATCCGAGTAGTGGGCACCAGGGAATACAAAAAACCCTAAAGAGGATTTCTCAACATTTTTACTGGCCTGGTATTTCAAAAACTGTAAAGGACTATGTCAGTTCTTGTGACTATTGCCAACGCACAGGCCATCAAACTGACAAGGTAAAGGCCGAAATGCAGATTATGGAAATTCCTGACCAAGTGTTCCAGTGTTTGCAAATGGATGTACTAGGACCTTTTGTTCCTACTAAATCTAAGAAGAAATACATCATTTCTTTCATCTGTTCTGCCAGTAGGTGGATCGAGGCTTACGCTATTAGCAACCTGACAGCTACCACCATAGCTAGAATTATTGTGGACTTGTGCTCGCGTATTGGAGTACCATCCAAAATAATTTGTGATCAAGCAGGAGCCTTTACAAGTGAACTTATGCGTAAGATCTGCGAGATAAGTGGAATAACCATCAGTTTTTCCACGGCCCATCATCCTCAATCTCATGGTATGGTGGAAAGAGGTCAACAAACTTTGCTTAGGATGATTAAAACTTTGACCCAAGAATATGGAAACATTTGGGATGAGCTTTTGCCTTTTGCTTTGTTTGCTTACCGTAGCTCAGCTCATTCTTCACTAGGTGGCTTTTCTCCAAGTGAGGTGGTGTTTGGAAGAAATCTACAAGGACCATTGGACTTCCTGAAATCCAATTGGGAAGGTGTGGTTAAAAGTAGTACTGTGCCAGTTGCTGATTTTGTTAGAAAACTTCAAGAGAAACTCTTGGCTGTCCAGGAGTTAGCCAGAGACAATTTGTTGGACGCTCAAGCAAGTCAGAAGTTCTTCCACGACAAGAGATCCAGACACAGGGAATTTTCTGTGGGTGATTTGGTACTTGTTCTGAACCCACTCAGACCTTCTAAGCTAGAAGTTGTCTGGGAAGGTCCAGGTGAAATTGTTCAAAAATTGGGAAATGTCAATTATCTTGTCAAAATGTTGGATTCCAATAAGAAACCTGTTCTTTACCATGTCAATAGTTTGAAACTGTACAAAGATAGATCTGCAATGGTTTTTCAATGTCATGCTGAATATTTTCATGCTGCAAACGAACCTATTGATATGTTGTCTGAATTGCAAGATGCAGGTACATGGTCTGATAATCTTGTTTTAACAGGTACCGTTGATCAGAAAGAAAGGTTGTTTCAAATTTTAGAACAATACCAAGATGTGTTTTCAGATAAACCAGGTTACACCAAATTGATCAGTCATGTGATAACTACTGAGAACAATGCCCAGCCCATACGGTCTAGCCCATATAGAGCAATTGGTAATCATGCTATCCAAATTGAACAAGAGATACAAAAGATGTTATCTTTGGGGGTGATTGAACCGTCATTCTCCCCTTGGGCTTCTCCGGTGGTTCTGGTGCCAAAACGTAACGCTTTGGGTGAAATCCTCGAGGAAGTAAGATTTTGTGTTGATTACAGAAAGTTAAACAGTGTTACGGTTCCAGATCCATACCCATTGCCTAGAATGGATGATTTAATTGAACATCTTTCAAAGGCTAAGTTTATCAGCATTCTCGATCTAAAGAATGCTTATTGGCAGTTAGATTTGGCTGAAGATTCACGAGATAAGACCGCTTTCATCACGCACGTGGGAACTTTCCGTTTCCGCAGATTGCCATTTGGTTTGAAGAATGCAGGTGCGTCATTTCAAAGGATGATAGACAAACTTTTACAAGGTTTACCTTTTGCAAGTGCTTATCTTGATGATGTTGCCATTTTCAGTTCTGATTTTGATTCTCACATGTCTCACATTGAAACTGTTTTGTCCAGACTTCAGCAAGCAGGACTGACAGTCAAAGCCAGCACACATCACTCTCTTCCCCTTTATCATTCACCATCAAGGCAGAGTTTTTAGAAGCAGAGTGGCTGTTAAAATCACTTACTGGAAGTAGTTCGGTCCATTGGTCCAGCTTCTGTTGTTTTGGAGCCTTGCTAGGAGAACCACTGGAGGGACGCTGTCTTTTCTTTTTCTTGCCCATTCTTTTTTTTAAGACTTTTTTTAAGACTGATGCATAGGGAACCTCGCAAGACAATTTGCCGAAAAGATTTATATGTAGTTTGCAAATACAGTGGTGCCTCGCTAGACTATTGCCTCATGGGACGAAATACCCGCAGGACAATTGGTTTTTGCAATCACTATTGCACCTCGCAAGATGTTTTTTTCAATGACTCTGCTTCACAAGACTTTTTTTAAGACTGATGCATAGGGAACCTCGCAAGACAATTTTTTCACAAGACGGCGATTTTTGTGGAACGAATTAAAGTCGTCTTGCGAGGCATCACTGTATATGAAAGAATATATGCCTTTGCTTTAAAAAAATGGGGAATGTGGGAAACTTCTGCTTAAAGGTTGTAGCTGCATTCTGTTCCAGTGACGTGCACACACTCCTGGCAGGAAGTGGTAACCCCTTATTCTGCCCTTTTGCTTAAAGGTAGAGCATAAGATCAAAGATTTATTTCAGCCAATCCTAGTTGCAATTAGGTAACTATTATCCTATCTCAATTCTAACAACATACTATAACTCATGCTAAGTCAATAAAAAGAGCTCAGGGTGTTGCCTGCAAGACTCCACTAGCTCGGACATCCATTGTCAACGCCTTTATTTTGAGCAATTAACCTTCCTTTGTTCTCTGATCACCCACAAACAAGTATCTTTTCAAATTGGAAGAGGCCATGCTGCACGACCTGCCTTCAGGCTGATGCATTTGAACTGTGGTGCTGGAGGAGGATCTTGAGAGTCTCCTGGACTGCAAGGAGAACAAACCTATCAATTCTAAAGGAAATCAACCCTGAGTGCTCACTGGAAGGACAGATCCTGAAGCTGAGGCTCCAATACTTTGGCCATCTCATGAGAAGAGAAGAATCCTTGGAAAGGACCATGATGTTGGTAAAGTGTGAAGGCAAGAGGAGAAGGAGACGACAGAGGATGAGATGGCTAAACAGTGTCTGTGAAGCAACCAACGTGAATTTGACACAACTACGGGAGACAGTGGAAGATAGGAGGGCCTGGTGTGCTCTGGTCCATGGGGTCACGAAGAGTCAGACACGACTGAACGACTAAACGATGCTAGATCATCATAGAATTTGACTTTGACTTCTGCTGTAGATGACAGTGTTGGTGCATATGCACTAATAAGGGTGACTAGTCCTGCTGATGAATGGAGCTGCAGAGACAGGATTCTTTCACTCCACACAGTAGGTGGAATAATGGATCTCAGCAGAGTATTTCTAACCGCAAAGCCAACACCATATTCCCTGGTCTCATTCAATGATTTTCCCTGCTAGAAGAATGAGAAATGTTTTTTCTTTGACAGATCCCATGACAGATCCCAAGTCTGGCAATCTCATCTCTTGCAGGGCAACAATGTGCATCTGCAGCCTACTCAGTTCCATGTCGATGACAGCTGTCTTGTGCACATCGTCTATTTCCTGCAGGTCATCAGAAAAGCCAGGGGTCATTGTATGAACATTCCAGGTGCCCAACTTTAGGGCAGAAATTTTCTTATGATTGTTGCATGGTGCAAGATTATCAAACTGCTTATCGGCTTTCACCCTAAACCTCATGCACCCTGTAAGGTTAACGGACCGTGGGAAGGCAGCACTTTACTGGCTGGGGACTGCCCAGCTTAAGGCAGGTGGAAGCTACCCAGTGAGGTGCAATGACCTGTCTCACCATCGGAAGCAGCCCCTGGTGTCATGCTCTATGCCAGTCAAACAAAGACTTTCCACTGGTAACTGCAACTTCCCATGTTGTTTCGATGCTGTATGCAAAACTGGAGTGTCCTCTCCAGAGCACAAAGCCTCTGTAAAATAATATGGAGGATAGACTGTTACCTAAGCAGAAAATCCCCCCTCTCCAATGGAAAGGCAAGAGCCAATACAACTGGTTCCAGCAACGTCGCAGGAGTTGCCAGAGTGTGACTGTACACAGTCATGAACTGCCTCCAGAACTCTGGCTCTGGATTTTGCATCGAGGTTAACTCCTGAAGCCTCTTCCATCAGTAGATATAGCCACAAGGCAGTGGAGGTTTGAAATCGGAGTTTTCCTTCTCCTAGATGGGCTGCCTTCCAAGCCTAACAAGCCCCACCTACCCGTATGCATAGTTTACTGTGCTTTTTGGGCATGGAAAGGAATATAAAAGGGGTGGAAAGGAAAGCAAGAGGAAAGGAGTTTGGAAGGTGTTGAGATGGAAAGGGGGAGGAAAGGAGTTTGGAAGGGCAGATAAAATCTTAAAAGAAAGATTGTATAAGTGGCCCATTTCTAAACACTTGGCCCATTTTACAAGAGTGACAGACATTTTGTATAGTCAAAGGGCCATTATCTCCCTCTTTCCAGCAACACAATATAGTTCAATTTCAAAATTAAAAATGTAGTGAAAAAGGAATAAAATTAAAGAAAGCATTAAAAAGCTGCAGAAAAGAAAACCTAACATATATTTCTGAAGGGATGAGAATGACAGAATATAACCTTCCCTGAAGAGGGGGAAGGCATTGTGAGTACACTTGGGCACCCTCTGGGTGGCGGTGTACAGCTGGCAAATCCTTCACTTCCAGAAGTGTTGCACTGAAACAGCACCAGACCACCCACTTCATTGATGCTGGCCCCCGTTTCTGTAAACATCCTAAGTTCTGGCCACTTCTGATCTAAAACAGTCTGATTGTCTTAACATTTTAATTAGTATTTGATTTTGCCTATATTCCATGTGCATCCATGATTCAGAATTGTACAGCACTATGGAAAAAGAATACACTTAAATAATTATTAGGCCACTAATGGCATTATTTACAATGAATTCTAAATTGTGGGTTTTTTACATCATATCTTGGACCGCCACTGAAAACCACATAAGATCATCAAAGTTGGACTGTTATAAACAAGATCATGTATTTCAGCGGATTCAGCACAGTAAAAGGTTAAGAATTCAGTTATCCTTTTCCTTTCATTTCTGTATTTCTGAAGGATGGATGGGTGGATTTGGCTTTTTGGTCCATGTAGAATTCAGAGTAAAAGTGTGTTGCTTTTATACTACTCCATAGCACTCTTTGGGTGGTTTACAATTCAATTATAACTAACTAGTTGCTCCCAGTGCACGGCAAACTCCCAAATTTTCGTCAGACCTATAAATGCCATGTCCTGGGAAGTGGAATTTGGTAATTTGGGTCCAACTTTAGGTTGGCCCATGGCTTTTCTGTGTCATTAGCAGTGTATCACAGAGGCATTCAAGTCTTGCAAAGGCCTGCTGGGGAGAGGGGTACCCTATAATTTAGCACTTTGGTGTGGATTATGGACTAGGACCTAGTAATCACTTTTCTTGGCTGGGCAGCCCTACTGGTGACCTTGACTTTTGTAACATGAATGGTGAGCGATAAGTGGTACTCACTGTTCCACCCCCATCTCACCCAGAAGACAAGATTACAAATAGCTCCACTGTCAGAGTCAGGATACTTCTGAATACCAGTTACAAAGGAACATGAACACAGTGGTGCTCTTATTATTGTGTCTTGAGTTTCCATAGGTATCTGGTTGAATACTGTGCAAGGAGAATATCCCTACAATGGTGTTAGGATATAGCAAGATCAACATTCCAATCATTATAAGGGCAATGTGTTTGTCTTTACTGAAATAGACTGCTGCTGGAAATATGCCCTACATTAGAGCCAATGAGTTCCACCTCTCTTCCAGGTAAGGCTCTACAAAAGGGGTTAATTGCTTTTGTCTGGCTCAGAGACACACCATATGATGCAGAGTGACAGAGCAAGGCAGAGGCTGTGTGTTCTTGCCTTTGCCAGGGGTGTTGCCTAACCTACCATCACCCTACTTGCTTTTACTATTTTAGTATGTTTTGTTACTTAGTTTTATTTTTAGTAGTTTGTTGTTTTACTACATATGTCCTGTTTATCCTCTCCCAAGAGACTTAGATAAAGATTATTAGTTATTCACCTTCATCTCCATGCTGTGTTCCCACAACTTGGACAGAGAATTTGCACAGGAATCATGTCTCAATACATCTGCATGTATATTTTAAAATATTGTATTTGTAATTATCAAGTTTATAGCATGCCTTGGGATTTTTTTTAAGTAAATACTGGTTGGAAATTTCCAACCACATTGTACCAGAGTGAAGAATTAAACCACACACCGAAAACCTTCCTGTATCCAGCTTACATTCATATTGTGTATTGACCATATTCTTGACAAAGGCAACTTCATATCTCTTTCTCACTATGTGTGCGTATGTTTGGGTAGGTTCCAGGCAGCTTTAAACTGTGTTTCACTGCAACCCTAGATTTTAGCATTTTTCAAATACAGGATACTTTTCTAAAAGCACAAGTTATAGAAGATGAGCTTCTGCGAAATTGACACGTGGTCCTCTTAGTACATTGAGATGAAGTAAGTTGAAGCTGTGGACCAAATCCAATAGTCAGAGCAAAAATTAAAGTTCAAGGAACAAGCCAGAAGGCACATCTGAGGAACAAGCCTACTGTTAGGGCTGAAAGGCAAAGCAGAGAACAAGAAGTATATTAATGGCTAAAAAGATCTTGTTGCATCTAGAAGACTCCTCTGGAAGATGGTCCTCTCTTACCCCTTCTTGTCCTATATAAGCTACACCCAATCAGGCTAGTAATTTATTCCTCCTAATGGGTGGATCAATGTGAGGTGTGAAGATACTAAAATGTCCAGAGGCTCACCATCTACAACAATAACACACAAACCTAAAGGTCCTAGCTTACTCCCTGGCAGCTTCTGTCATCAATAAACAAATTTAAATAGAAGCAGTAGTTTTTATCATTGTGGGGAAATTCTGAGGATGCAATATGTTTGTCTTCCTATTCTGCTAACCATCGAATGGCAATCTTCAAGATTCCTGCTGATCTGTCTCTACGTTTTTCATCTTTGCTTGGACAGCTCTTCCAATATGAAGGGTTAGTAAAGTGCGTTGTAAGAACCAGCCCTAGCCAATGTCACCAGTGGTGAAGAATGTGCAGAATTATGGTCATTCAGTACATCTGAGTGGCTGGACTTTGCCAAACCCTGAAATTAGAAATCTGTGTATTCATATACGAATACCCTTGCACAGGTGGACATAAGAGCTGGACCGTCCACTCACCCGTCCAGTGCTGCTGCTGGCTCCATGCTCCCTTCCAAACGTTCTGGAGCTCATGATTGACTAGCCACTCAATAGCCTGGCAGAGAGGCTCATCTTCCCTCCTTCTGCCAGGAGTGGCTAGTCAACCACAAGCTCTGGAGCGATTGGAAGGGAGAGCAGAGCCGGCAGCAACAAAGGATGGGTGAGTGGACGTTATGTCCACCTGTGCAGGGGTATTCGGATCTGTATTTAAATACAAATACCAAATGTTTTTCTTTTTAATTCCCTAGATTTCTCCTCCATAAGATAAATTGTGGGATTACTTTGCCTAACTATACTCATAAGGCTATTCCTACCTTTTGTCCCAAGAAAACCTCAAAACTGCCTGTGCAGATCTTGTAGCCTTCAAGGCTGAAGCAGCCAGATGGTGGGAGCAATTACCCCTATCTGCAGTCCATACACTAGGATAATAAAAAATAACTCACTTGTTCAATCACAACAGTTTGTTTTAGCATAATTTACCTGAAGATGTCCCTCATAGCAAATTGTTCCCAAAACTTTCAACAAGCGTGAATGTGTGATATTAAAACCATATCATCTGCATATAGCAGAGGTAACAGTCTGCGGATTGAAACTGAGAGAGGAAAATATTTTAGGTTTTTGAGCTCGAAAATTACATCTTTTATATAAAGATTAAAAAGACTGGTAGCTAATAAACAGCCCTGTCATGCTCCCTTAAAAGTTAGAATTAAATCTGTCAGTTGGCCATTGGGGCCAACACTCACTCTCATACATGTATTAGCATATAAAATTCTAATAAGAGTAATTTATATAAGACATAGTACCACCTTTCCTAAAACCCACTTGTTATTTAGCAATAATAGTATTAGACTCTACCAAATTTTCCAGTTTAATGAAGAAATACTGTGCATATAATTTTGAGGTCACAGACCTATAATAAGCTGGATCTCTTGCAAAATAAATCTTCACATTTATCACACATTATGTATGCAAAAACATCAAGTTCCGGATGCTTAGTTTTTTATGACACATATGCCCAGAATTTATTAGCACCTTGTTCTACTATTTCAAGTTTCTAACTATTCCAAGGTGATGCTTACAGTAGAACACCTTTTCTTTT
Organism: Pogona vitticeps; assembly: GCF_051106095.1. NCBI lineage: Eukaryota > Metazoa > Chordata > Lepidosauria > Squamata > Agamidae > Pogona > Pogona vitticeps. The sequence continues at coordinate 12,459,216 of NC_135790.1, forward strand.
AGCAGATATTTATATCTTCTACAAGTTTGTACCAGATCTAATAACTGGATATTATTTTGCGTCAATTTTTTAGCTTTCTTTTTTTTCTTGCTACATTCCCCATAAAACCATTCACCTCTGGATTTACATCTTGTTCCATTACAATTGCACTGATCAGCCACATTAAAACCACCTGCCTGTTATTGTGCAGGTTCCCCTCATGCTGCCAAAACAGCTCTAATGTGTCAAGGCATGAACTCCACAAGACCTCTGAATGTGTCATTTGGTATCTGGCACCAAGATATTAGCAGTAGATCCTTTAAGTCCTGCAAGTTGTGAGGTGAGGCCTCCATGGACTGGATTTCGTCTTCCAGCACATCCCATAGATGAGCAATCGAATTAAGATCTGGAGAATTTAGAGGCCAAGGCAACACCTAGAATTCTTTGTCATGTTCCTCAAACCATTCCTGAACAATTTTTGTAGTGTAGCAAGGGCTCATTATCCTGCCAAAAGAGGCCATTGCCATAAGGGAATACCATTGCTACGAAGGGAGTATGCAGTCTGCAACAATCTCTGCAGAGGTTGTATATGTCAAAAAAGCATCCACATGAATGTCAGGACCCAAGGTTTCCCAGCAGAACATTGCCCAGAGCATAATACTGCCTCTGCTGGTTGGTCTTCTTCCTATAGTGCATCCTGCTGCCATCTCTTCTCTAGGTAAACAACATAGAAGCACCTGGCCATCCACCTGATCTAAAAGAAAACATTATTCAGCAAATCAGACAACTTTCTTCCATTGCTCCATAGCCTAGTTCTGATGCTTATGTCCCCATTGTAGGCACTTTCAGCAGCAGATGGGGTCCTCATGGGCACTCCAACCAGTATGCAGCTATTGCAACCCAAAGTACAGCAAACTGTGATGCACAGTGTGTTGAATATAAACCTTTCTATCATGCTCAGCATTATGTTTTTCAGCAATTTGAGCTATACTAGCTGTTCTGTGTGATTGGACCAGGCAGGCTGGCCTTTGCTCCCCACATGCATCAATGAGTCTTGGGCACCCACACCCCTGATGTTGGTTCATTGGCTGTCTTTCCTTGCATCACTTTTGCTAGGTACTAACCACTCCATACCAGGACCACCCCACAAGACTTGCCTTTTTGGAGATGCTCTGACCTAGTGGTCTAGCCATCCCTAATTTGGCGTTTGTCAAAATCACACAGATCTTTTCACTTGCCGGTATTTCTTGTTTCTAACACATGAAATTCACAAAATGACTGTTCACTTGCTGCCTAATATATCCCACCCTTGACAGGTGTCACTGTAACGATATAATCACTTCACTTACCAGTGGTTTTAATTTTGTGGCTGATCAGTGTAGTAAATATTGGCTTTAGCTTCTGAATAAATGAATTTGAACAATATTGTATCCAAAAAAAAAATAGGACTAACCTCACTAATATATACAAGTATTATTGAGAAAGAATGGAAAATGCAGAGGACCTAAAACAGTGTGGGAAACAAACTTAAATATTAATACAGTATACCCAAGGAAATCTGGACAGGAATATGGAATAAATACCCATATAAATCTATATCAGCAAATGTGAAAGAAATGATTCTGAAGGTAGTGCATTGGCGGCATTTATATCCTACAAAGTTACATAGACTTAATAAAGATATATTAAATAAATGCTGGAGGAACTGTGGACAAAAAGGAACTCTGGGACATATGTGGATTTCTTGCCCCAAAATAGAAGCATTCTGGCCCGAGAAAATTAGATGGATAGAGACGCTGACCAATCAAAAAGTAGATACGAATGAAACATTGTTATTTTCATTATTTACAGGGGGAAATCAGAAACTTGAAAATAATTAGTTGCAAATCTTATAGGCACCGCAAGATCTGAGATCGCTAGAAATTGGAAAAACGCTCAATATCTCTCATTACAAGCATTTACAAATAAGCATGGCATACAATGTGGATGGGAAAAAATGACTTAAGACTATATAGAGGAGAAATAAGGCACAGTCAATTCACTGAAAACTGGAAGCCTTTATTAAAATAAGCCAATAAAATAAATCTCAAGACACATGGTTTGGAAAACAATTTGGAGCATTTAGATTGTTGGTCTTTAAGATGAGACGGGGAATGGTGTAAATGTGATTTTGAGAAATGTGGGGAATAGCAATTGGTCAACAGTTAAATTATATAACAAGATGACAGTTTACTATGTTAAGCTTTGTATTTATTACTTGTAACATGATGGATTGTCTTTTCTTTAGAAATAAATAAATAAATAAAAAGCATCTGAATAAGAGCATCATAACCATCCAGTCCTTCTGCTTCTTACTTCAGAAATTTCTTTCTCTAGACCATTAATTTAGGACTATAAAACAGATTTTTTTTTTAATATTACTTTGCACCTTCAAATCCCATGAGCACCTGCAATGACCTTGATGGGTAAGTTAAGAGAAAAATCTATCTTTTAACATAACTAATGCTACAGCATCAAACTTTTCTATAAGCAAAGGCCGGTGATCACTTTCATGTCTTTCCCCCACTGAAAAAGTCTTGAAACCCTGGTATTCCTGATGATGAAAACAGTATATAATTGACCACACTTCCTCCTCCACAACTGGCGACAGTGAACTCCCCTTCTGGATCACCTTGCCCTGAGCCATTACAAATGTCCAAATGTTATTTATAAATAATACTAAACAACTTTAAACCTAATTAAATAGCCGCCTAGAGTGGTCTTAACCAACCAGATAGGTGGGATATAAAATAAATAAATAATAAATAAATAAATAATAAATTAATTAATGTACTCATCTCTTGATTTTTCTGGAATTGAATTCCTCCAACAGACCAATTCTTTCTGCTACAACATTATGATTTCCTCCAATTCTAGAGCTGAAATAATCAGCAGATAATCAAAATAATCACTGATGTTTGAGGGTATTCTTCTGTTATTTTCTCTAGCTGCAAATTTAATAAATCCCTAATATTTTTATCACCACCCATATTTAGGTTGAATATAAACATTAATACAGGTTAATCCTCAAGGTTACGTGGATGGGCTACCTGAAATTATTGGGAGAGTACAGAAAGCTCTTCTGCTTCCGTATTTAAACTTGTTATACAAAATACCATTGCACCTTTACTTTTTCCTTCACTGTTAACTCTAATGGCAGGAAGAAAATAGGAGGAAAACCTTTGGATGGATATTTCTTTTGTCCAGGTTCTTTGAAACCGAATTATGTGGAATTGTTTAATGTATTCTATAAAGCTCTTATCCATCAACTTATTGAATCATTTTGCAATATTACAAGAAATAAATCTAGCGGGCTTACATTCTGAGTCATCTTGCCTCCCATTATATCATTATGTATTTCACCAATCCATTCCACATCCAAGACTGATCTGTTCCCTCCAATCATAATTAGCTTCTTTATCTTTTATCTGTTTTGCCACTGGGTCCTAGCAAAAAACATCCTGTTAGAACCCTTATTAACATGTTCAGTCACATCTTTATATAATCTATGTTTCCTCCTTCCAAGTGTTGTGTTTCTATCTCAGATTAGGACTGAAATAACATCAAATCCAATATTAGGTTTCTTCAAACTAGGGATATACTGTATACACTTTTTAATTTTGTACATTTTGTCACACGCACCAGCAGCAATTTAATAATAGGTGGGTGCCAGAACACAAACTGCATCCAGGCAAGGGAAGTTTACATTAAAAGTCTGCCATAGTTAGAGTTCAACATCCTGAGGGTCAACATTTGTTCAACATTCTAAGGTTTCATGGCACTGAAATCACAGTTGTATTTATGTGCCATCAAGTTGGCCCCAGCCTCTGGGGACCCTATGAATCAGCATTCAAGCCTGTGACGTCCTTTAGGGAGTTGGTTCATCTGGTATCCAGTCTTCCTCTTTTCTTTTTCTTTTTCCTTTTTTTTAGTTTTATTTTATAGGGTTAGGAATGGGGACAGGGCACATGGGATTAAACAGGGGTTTGTAAATCAACATGAACATTTTACAGTATTCATTCTTATCTATTACATTTCAAAGATACGTACGTTTCTGGTGTAACCAATTTATAACACATATTCTAATTTTAAATTGATTGTAGGCTTTCAATTATCAAATATTAATTTACATTCTATTATTACTAAGCTAATAATAAAATTTATGCCAACAATCTTCATGATTTGTCTGTCTTGTTGAGTCTAGCCATTCTGATAGTTTATCCATCTCCGCCGTATCCAGGATTTTTGCTGTTAACTCATCTTGAGATGGATCTACAATTAACAATGATGGGCAGAATTGCAACAGTCAAAATGAATATTTTACCAAAGTTGATTTTCTTATTTCAAAATATTCCAGTGATTATGAAACAATCAATATTTAAAGAACTTGATCAGATTATATCTAGGTTTGTTTGGCAAGGAAAGAAACCAAGGTTAGAATTAAAGTTACTTCAGGACAGGAAACAGAGAGGAGGAATGGGTCTTCCGAATTAGGCATTATACTATAGGGTTGCCTCATTAACATGGATTAAAGATTGGATTTTATTGGCAAATCAAAGACTTAAAATTAGAAGGTCATGATTTCAAATGGGGGTGGCATGCTTTTCTTTGGTACAGTAGAGAAGATGATTTTACACAAATCAATAACCATATTTTGAGAAAATCTTTATTATGGTCTTGGACTAAAATTCAAAGACAGATGTATGTCAAAATACAATTTTGGGTAACACCAGTGGAGGCATTTTCTCTTCCAAACCTGAGAAAAAAACAAGAAAATCTTAAGGTATAGAGAAGCACTAAAACCAGATGGGACATTAAAAAACAAAGATGAATTAATGACATAGGGATCTGATATAGATCAGTCGTCACACTCAGTTGATTTCAAGATATTGTAAAGATAAGCAGCAAGGTTTTTATGTAAACAATACAGTGGTGGCCCGCTTGTCTACGATAATCCGTTCCAGGAACATTGCCGTTAAGCGGGGGGAAACCCCCATTGGAATGCATTGAAAACCTTTTAATGCGTTCTAATGGGGAAATACCTCATCGTCCAGCGAAGATCGCCCATAGAGAACCGCCGAGCAGCTGTTCAAAATCGCTTTCTTCTGAAGCTTCTGTCCAGAAAATAGCCATTTTGCGAAGGGACGGAAGCCATTTTGCAAAGGAAAGCCATTTTGTGGAGCCGGAAAAAACATCATTTTGCGAACAAACAGTTCGCGAAGCAGGCACCTAATCGATGTAAAGCGAAAAAAACCCATAAGAACCATCATCTTGCTATCGCTATGGCGATCACAAAAAACTTGTCGTCAAGCAATTTTGTCATCAAGCGGGGTCGTCGTCAAGCGGGGCACCACTGTACTCCCTTTGACAGAGTTCTCCTGGATACCAAAGACAAGCATATCAAAGCATTATGTTATTTTTAATTAGATTTTGATACCCAGGAGGAAGTGGTTAAAGAATGTATGATAAGGTGGGCACAGAATATTGGGCACATTATAAGTTTGGATCTGTGGGAACAAATATGGAAAAACAATATAAAACTCACTAAGTCAGTAGCTTTTAAAGAAAATGTATATAAAGTGTTTTATCATCATAGGCATCCTTCAGTCTCGAGAGACTATGGTAACATGCTCTGTATCGAGAAGTATCCTCTCCAAAGCATGAAACCTGGGTAAAGGAATATGGAGGATAGGCTGTTACCCAAGCAGCAAATCACCCCTCTCCACATTGCTGAAATGGTCCAATGGAAAGGCAAGAGCCAATACAACTGGTTCCAGCAACGTCGCAGGAGTTGCCAGAATGATACGAACTGCCTCTGGGACTCCGGCTCTGGATTTTGCCTCGAGGTTAACTCCTGAAGCCTTTTCCATGAGTGGATATAGCCACAAGGCAGTGGAGGTTTGAAATTGGAGTTTTCCTTCTCCTAGATGGGCTGTCTTCCATGGCTGACAAGCCCCACCTACCTGGCCAGCTCTCTAATAGTGCAGAAGTATGATCCGAAACTTAAAACTTTCCTGCCTCCCAGTGTTCCTGCCTCAAGTGTTTTATAGATGGTATATAATTCCCACAAAATTAGCCAAAGTGGATGTTAAAGTTTCAAATCTCTGTTGGAGATGTAAACAAAAAGAAAGTTATTTTTATCATATGTGGTGGTCATCTGGGAAAGCTCAAAAATATTGGGAAAGGGTTGAAATGCTTTTGCATGAGGTTTTAGAGATTCGGATAACTGTAACCCCTGATTTTTTAAAAAATATATAATACTGGATTCAATAGACCTAACAGAAAAATATTTAGTTATCAGTATCTTGACAGCTGCAAGAATTCTTTTTGCTAAACATTGGACAGACCCATAGAATCCATCTCAGTCTTCCTATTTTCCTGCTGCCTCCCAACTTTCCCAGCATTATTGTCTTTTCCACTGAATACTGTCTCCTCATGATGTGTCCACAGTAGGATAGCCTCAGTTTCAAAATTTTTGCCTACAGGCTTGATTTTATCTATATGTTCATCTTTCTAACAGACCAGGGTATTCACAAAGCTCTTCTCCAGTACCACATTTCAAACAAATCAATTTTTTTCCTGTCAGCTTTTCTTAACAGCCCAGATTTCACACACATACATGGTGAGTACAAGAAATATAAAACTGTGAATGATATTTGGCTCTTTTCTAGTGATGCACTCTTACAGTTGCTGATCTTTTCTAATTCCTTCATTGCTGCGCTTCCTAGTTTCCATCTTCTGATTTCTTGGCTGCAGTCTTCTATTGCTTGATGATTGAAGCAAGGTATACAAAATCTCTAAGTTTCTTCACCATTAATTATAAAGTTGTATAGTTCTTCTGTAGTCAGGATTTTTGTTTCTTAATATTTAACTGCAGTCCTGCTTTGGAACTTCTTCCAGTTTTACTAGAAGTTATTTCATTACTGCTTTCATGGTATAGAGCAGGCTTGTCCAACCCGCCCATGGTGGCAGATGCATGGAGCTTCCAATGGAATGTGTCTAATAATGTGTCAGCCAGATTGCTAACTAGGGCTGGTTACAGGGACCACATAATCCACATGTTACAGCAGCTTCTCTGGCTGCCGATCTATTTTCAAGCACATTTCAAAGTGTTGCTTCTAACCTATAAAGACTATGTTTCCCACTATGAGCCTACTCAAGTGTTAAGATCATCATGAGAGACCTTTCTCTCAACTGTACCCAAACTTTGGAACTCCTTCCCACAGGAGGCCAGGCCATCTTTGTTATTGTTCCATAAGCAGGTGAAGACCTTTCTCTTCAGGCAAGCTTTCCCATGTTTGGTAAGAGAAATATCACATAGTCTTACATTCATTTTATTAAAAATCTAAATACAGTGGTGCCCCGCATAGCGACAATAATGCGTTCTGAAAAAATCATCGCTATGTGGATTCGTCGCTATGCAGGGCAAAAAAGCCCATAGGAACGCATTAAAACACGTTTAATGTGTTCCTATGGGCAAAAAACTCACAGTTATGCGGAAATCCTCCATGCGTCCGCCATTTTCGTTGCCTGGTAAGCGAGGAAAGGGTGTGAAAACACAGCAGGTGGCCATTTTCTTTACCCAGCGGCCATTTTGGAACTGCCGATCAGCGGTTGGAAAAACATCGTTATGCGATAATCGGTAAGCGAAACAGCTTACCGATCATCGCAAAGTGATGTTTTCCCATTTAAACCATTGTTATGCGATCGCTTTTGCGATTGCAAAAACTCAATCGCTATGCAGATTCGTCATTAAACGAATCGCTCGTTAAGCGAGGCACCACTGTATTGCATTGGCTGTAATACAATAGAAGAAAATTAAAGAAGCTTGACCTTAATTTGTTCGGGAAAGAACCTTGGTGGAGGTTAAGGACACATAGGAAACATTGTGGACCATCTAGCAATTATTCATTCATTCTCTCTCTCTCTCTCACACACACACACACACACACACACACACACACACACACACACACACACACACACACACACACACACACACACACACACACACACACACACACACACACACACACACACACACACACACACACACACACACAGGCTGGCAATAGATCTCCAAATGTCTGAGGAATGGGAATGCTCTTTTCTATCACTGGATCGCTTTAACCCCAGATCCAAATGTCTGGGGAACATTTTTCACCCCTGGAGAGTCCAGGGGCTGTACCAGCGCCTCCAAATGATATCACAAGTAATCAAAAAATCACATCTGAATTGACCTCTCCCTTCTAGATTTTTTTTTTTTTGTTACAAGAAGGTAAGTGCATTGTTTTAGAAAAAGAAACACATGGAGGAGAAAATTAGGACTGGAAAATTTTTTGAGATGGGGTGAGGAATTTCCATTGTCTGAAAAAAATAACCTTAGGGCGGATACGTTGTGAAGCCGCATGTCCCACCTGCATTAACTCTCTGCAGAGAAAGCATATTATATGTCACTGAGCAAGGCTTTCTCTCTATTAGTAATTCATTTAAATTGTTTTTTTACCTCACCTTTCTCCTTAAAAAGGACCCAAGATGCTTTATATCATTAAAACACAATATTTAAAGCTGAGGGAGAGAGGGAGAGAGAGCAAACAGAGGTAGCTTACATTATTAGAAGATAATATTTAAAGCTAAAAACAATAATTTAAAAATACTAAAAAGGATTAAACAAACACCACACTGAGAAATGGTAAAAAGCAATACTAAAAACACATTAAATGCAATAAGGCATAATAATCCCACTCAGGGACAGCCTGCCTGAAAAGAAAGGTTTTTGTCTGCTTGTGAAAGAAAAGGAAAGATGGGGGCAGGCTTTCCTCCTGTGGGAGGGAGTTCCAAAGTCTGGGACCAGCAACTGAGAAGGCCCTCTCCAGTGTGCCCAACAAATACAGCTGCAAAGGTGATTGGACCAAGAGACAGGTTTCTCCCGATGATCTTAGCACCTGGGTAGACTCATAAAGGGAGATGCAGTCTTTGAGACAACTTGGACCTAAGCCATTTACAAGTTGCAAGCAACGTTTTGTATCACGCCCAGAATGGAACAGCAGCCAGTGGAGCTGTTGTTAACGGGAGGTTATGTTGCCTGTGACCAGATCCATTTAGCATCCATTTAGCAATGTAGCTGCTGTGTTTTGGACCCACTGAAGTTTCCTAACACTTTCCAGAGGCAGCCCCACATACAGCATATTACAATAGTCCAAGCTGGTATGTAACCAAGGTATGTGTCGCTGTGGCCAGATTACACCTCTCCAGAAATGGGTTCAGCCAGCATGCTAGTTTTAGTTGTGCAAATGCACTCCTGGCCACTGTCAAAATCTGGTCATCCAGGTTCAGAGACAAATCCAGAACCACACCCAAGCCATGCACTGGTGCTCTCAGAGGGACTGTGTGAGACTGGTTTTGCTTCTTGTACCAGGGAGTATGGGCTATAAAAAGGTATAAGAAGAGCTAGCTGTACATGTGTACTAAACTTTACAAAGGATAAGGCAGAGGTTTTGGACTGAGACATTTTCCATAAAATGCAGAAACATCATGAGGAAAAAATGCTTGTTATTTCACTCTCATGATGGAGTCAAGACAGAAAAGCTTGCTATGGAATTGCTGCCTCCCCCAATGAATTCCTTTTACTGTATCTTGTTCAACTAGTTGTCATTAACAGAGGAAAATTTCAAAATTACCCTTTCTATTGTGTGATTGTTTTGTTTGATCAAAATCTATTGCAAATTAAGTTAATTGCATGACACCTCAATTTGAATATTATAAAGGAAACACTTCACTCAGTCCACTAATCCCACAACAATCATAATTTGGTCATGTCTCCATTTATTAAGGCTGCCTGGAACAGCTGGCAGGCAAACACCTGCCTGAAAGATTAGCTACTCTCTTTATTAACACAAAACACAAGTGGACATGTACCAATTTAAGTCAATAGTTTCAAAAGTATTTCATGCACAAAGTGTTCTTCCTTGCCAGTACTGTGATCACAGTGGCATTTCAATAGTATTACTGCTAGATTTATCTCCTCGTCACAGAGTTCATATTTGATCTGTGGTGTTATAGTACCAAACTACTGGTGAACTACATAATGACAACTTACTTTTCCCTGGGACTCTTGAAACACAAAGCTACTTAGTTCAAATGTAATGGGAAATCACGGTTTCTGGCTACACCAATAAGCCTGCCAAATTCTTTACTTATATACTCCTTTTCCTCCAATTTTGAGAAAAAGAGAGGATTGAGAAATTTTAGTCTGATTTTAAGCTATGTGCAATTCCACATGACATTCAAGTGTAGAGAACACTATGTGATTCAGATAGGTGGGATATAAATAAAATAAATAAAATAAATAAAAATAAATAAATAAATATAGTGAAATTATAATTGGATAGATAAAGCCAAGGCTATACAGAAATTGTGAGTCTTGCACAGAGAATGTGAAAAATATGGAAAAGAGTGGGGCCATGCTTATAGAGAGAGTTCTTATATTACTTTTTTAGACATTGCAGGTAGCTCTAGTGGGATTTTCCCAACTCATACAACAAAAAGATTGAGCAGCACTAAAGCAACAGCAAAAAGAGAGGACAGAAAGTCCAGAGTTAGAAGGGTAAAACATGTTGCATTGTGCAGAGACAAGTTTTAGTGTGAGTGCCTTCCTTCCCAAGCTACAGATATCAGGCGTACCTTGATTTACATACTCCTCAGTTTACGTAATTTTCGGTTTATGAACCAAAATCCGTAAGAAATAATGCCTCGGTTTGCATTTTTTACGGGGTGGTGGTGGTCGTTTTACGAAAAGGACGCATCACATCTGGAGGTTTCTAGTGCTGCCTCCGTTGCTACGGCAATCCACGTTCTGGTTTATGTAATTTCCGCATTACGTAACATCCCAGATGACGGATTAATTTCGTAAACTGAGGTACTACTGTAGACAGAAACATAAATGAGGCTACATGATAAAAATGCATACACAAGCCTTGAAAAATGATACAATTACAAGCAGGAGCAGATATTTGTATCTTACATAGAAAAATACTCAGCCGAAACACATCAACTTATTAAACAATACATTTTATCCTTCTGCATCCCTCCAAGTACAGGCCATTTTCATGTCCCTTTTTTCCTGTTTCTCAGTTCATATCAGGTTTCAGCTCCTGCAGGTGATGCCCACACCACACTGGAGCACCTCTCAATGACAGTTCAGTTGTGTGGCCTTGGAAGGTTTCCATGCTGTTAAAGGATGACATTTAAGAAGGACTCCTAGATAAATTTGCTTCTACAGTACGGCAATGCAGTCAACATATCCTATTACCTATTCTATTGCCCAAACTACAATTCTATCACAGGTCCTATGAGCTTATTAACACAAGTCATGAAAGTGCCATTTTCATCCATGCCTTTACACCTAAAGTACCTAAAACTCAACTCTCACAGCCTTTCAGCCAACATCTTTTTTCTGTGCAATGACAGATGCACTCTTCTGATAGAATTTCAAGCTTTCTGAATTTCTTAATTGACACTGAAATTAAATGGAGGCCCCATTTGTGATGTTAACACCATTTAACAGTTGTCAAGATAGATTTGAGGGAAGACAGGAGTTTAATGTATTCGCGAAGGCTTTCACGGCCGGGATCTAATGGTTGTTGTGGGCATTTCGGGCTCTTTGGCCGTGTTTTGAAGGTTGTTCTTCCTAACGTTTCGCCAGTCTCTGTGGCCGGCATCTTCAGACGACACCACTCTGTGCTCTGGTGTAGTTGGCTTGGGAGTGGAGTATTTATGGCTGTGAGATGGGCTTTTGTCTTTTTCTGGAGATGGGTGATTAGTGTGTCTTGTTGTGGGTGTATTGTTGTGATAAGAAGGAGAGATTATCTGTCACTGTGGTTGATTGGTGTCAGTAGCTGGTCTTTTGTGTATAGTGATCCCCAGTCCTTGTGGCTGGGTAGAGTTTGTTGACCTTTTGCAGGCTGTATTTTTTCAGTGTTGGAAACCAGGCTTTGTTCAGTTTCAAACTTTCCTCTTTTTTGTTGAAGTTCTGCTTGTACTTGTGGATTTCAGTGGCTTCCCTGTGCAGTCTGATGTAATGATTGCTGGTGTTGTCCGGTATTTCGGTAATTTGAAATAGAATTTCATGTCCAGTTTGTTTTAGGGCATGTTCAGCTACTGCAGATTTCTCTGGCTGTTTTAGTTTGTAGTGTCTCTCATGTTCTTTGATTCTGGTGTGGATGCTGCGTTTTGTGGTTCCAATATATACCTGGCCACAACTCCAAGGTATCCGGTATACTCCTGCAGTGGTGACGGGGTCCCTTCTGTCCTTTGCTGACCGTAACATTTGTTGCATTTTTGTGGTGTGCTTGAATACTGTTTGTAGGTTGTGTTTTTTCAAAATTTTCCACATGCAGTCCATGACCTCATTTGTTGTATTTTTGTGGTGGGCTTGAATACTATATGGCAGAAATACTTTATTTGTGGATGGCGGTTTTTCTTCTTCAGTTCGGTGATGCCATTCATCAAAGGGGTGCATTTTCACTGCTGAAAAAGCCCCAGGAGGCTTCTGAAAGCGGCGCGAGGGTGTCCTGCCCCTGCCACCCACCCACCCCCACCCCGGCAAAGCGTAGGTTTCAGAGGCTTCCCCAGTGCATTTCCACTGCCTGTTTACCTGCTGGGCAAGCCTGGGGAAGCTTCTAAGAGCAGCGCCAATCAGCTGTGAGGTGGGGAGGAGCTGGAGTGGAGAAGATGGCTCCCAGCTCTTTTCTGAGACGGATTCCTCGCAAGAAATGGGCCATTTGCGATGATCGCTTCCCCCCCATCATCGCAAACACCCCGTTTTCGCACAGCTGATCGGCGGGCCTTTGCGAAGATCGCTAGCCCCACCGATCAGCTGTGCGGAAATGGGGTGTTTGCAATGATGGGGGGAAGCCATCATCGCAAAGCAATTTTTCCCCATAGGGAACATCGCAATGTGATCGCTTTTGCGATCACAAAATCTTCATTGCTATGCGAATTCGTCGTTAAACGGGACACCCGTTAAGCGAGGCACCACTGTACTTTCAAAAGTTTAAACTGCCAGGAGCTATGCCATAATCTTTACAAACTCCAAAATTTATTGGATACATTGAAGTTTAGTTTGTACTTCATTCAAAACAGCGGTCCCCAACCTTTTTTGAACCGCGGGCCGGTTGGGGGGGAGGGCTCCATGCGCGGGAGGGCGGGGGCACCCATGCACTCGTGGGTGGGTGTGTTGCACTTGCGGATGAGTGTGCTGCGCTTCTGGATGGGAGTGTTGTGCACACATGCATGCATGCGAGCAGGACACCCCCTGCAAGTGACACACCCATCCGTGACTGCACACACGCACTCTGTGTGTGTGTGTGCAGGGGGGCAGAGATCCATCTCCACGGCCCAGACCTGGGAAGCCCACAGACCGAGGGTTGGGGACCCATGGTTTAAAAGACTTAGATAAGAATATCATATTGCAGATGTTGGCATGACGTTCCTCAATGTATAAGGAATTATCTCCTAGCTGATTCCTTTCATAGTCTCTCAAGAAGCACTACCTATATATATGAATGAAACATATTATGCTCACTCTATTAATTTATTGTGATTTAGTCCTCCAGGATGAAGGATGGAGACGAGCTGATACTTCTCATGTAGGAGTTCTCTCCCTTTCTCTCTTTAAAGTTCCTTGGGTTTTTTTTTCTCCCCTTGCCTCAAAGATGAGACTATCTGGCAGAATTTTCTCCTAATACTATCCAGCACCCCTTCTTCAATGCACAACTTAATGTTGTGAGGAGGTTTGAGTGTGTCAGAGAAGCTGAGAGCAATGCCATCAGGAGTCTTGAATTCTAGCAGGGTCACTCATGGTGAAATGTTCATAGCTGAAGCACCAGACTAAGATATATCCACACTATTTAGGAGCAATGACCACAAGAGCAACAGAGAATGGGTAGTTCCAATGGTAATTGTGGGAAATAAACTTCTGGAGAGCAGTAATGGGCAGCAGCAGTAGCTGAAGGTGACAGAAAATGGCAGTGACCCTCAAAATAATTTTGATTTGTGAAAGCTCGTATACTGTATGATTTTTAGTGGTCTATAAAGGTATCCCATTTTTGCATTTGTATTTCAGGACTGAGCAGAAAAATAGGTGTAACCCACTGCTGAACTTTTCTTGTTTTGAAAACTCTACGATGAAACAGTCCAAAATGAAACAAGATATAGTGCTGGAAGATGAAACTCCCAGGTTGGAAAGCATTTAATCAGTTACTGAGGAACAGCAAAGGACAAGTACAAATAGCTCTGTTGCTAATGAAGCAACTAGATTAAAGCTTAAAAGACATCTAGTACAGTGGGGTCTCGACTTAAGAACTTAATCCGTATTGGAAGGTGGTTCTCAAGTCGAAAAGTTCTTAAGTCGAATCTGCATTTCCCATAGGAATGCATTGAAAACCATTTAATCCGTATCTGCTCTTTTCTGTCCATAGAAACTAATGGGAAGCTGCTATTCTGCCTTCTGCCACTAGAGGGGGATATTTTCTTTCTTTCCCCCCCTTAGGTTCAGGGAAGGCAGGGAACACTAAAGGCAGCACTTTAGAACTCTTTTTTTTTAAAAAACGAAGCCAATTTTAAATAATGTTTTAAAGCATGTTGTGCTGATTTTTTCAGCACAAAGGCACTCAGGCAGGCTTTTTAGATGCTGAGCAAGCCTATGGAAGCCTGCTCAGAGCCAGCCGATCAGCTGTTAGGCGGGCAGAGGAGCGGGGAAAACCACAAAATGGCTGCCAGGCTCTTTCTGGGTGTCGGCTTTTAGCTCTTTCCTGCTCTTTTTCCTGTGGTTTGGGGGCTACCAAGGCCTGGTAAGTGACTTTATTTAACAGTACAGTATTTATTTTAAAGTTTCTGACCCTTTCCCCCCCTCCAGGAGCCTCTAAGGGGAGGGAGGGGGGACTTTTTTCCCTGTTCGTAACTCGAGGGAAGTTCGCATGTCGAGTCCTTACTTTCCCTATAGGGCAGGTTCGTAACTCGAATTGTTCGCAAGTCGGGTCGTTCGTAAGTCGAGACCCCACTGTAGCTGGTGTGCATAGAAGTGAAAGGAAAATCCAAAGCTGTACAGCAACTGCCAGATACAGACAAAGAGAACTATTATAATGGCCTGAGCAAAGGAATAGAGAAGAACAAAATAGGAAAAACGAGAGCTCTCTTTCAGAAGACCTAAGAAATCAATGAAAAAATTTGAGCCCAGAGGAGAAATTTTAAAAGACCAAAAGGGAAGTCTGCTATCTGACCAGGATAAAATAAAGAGAAAGCAGAAAGAGTATATCAAAGACCTATACAGAAGAGATAAAAGGATGACAAATTCTTCGGAAGAGGAATCTTGTGTGAAGAACCTGCAGTTCTAGAAAGTTAAATGAGAGCTGTTTTGAAAGCACTGGGAAGAAATAAATAAGCGGGTGTAGATAGAATACCAGAAAGAACTATTTACAGCTAGAGAGACTGGATTTGTTAAAATCATAACAAGAATATGTCAACAAATATGGAAAACAAAGCAATGGCCCACAGACTGGAAGCATTCATTATATACATTACAATCCCCAAGAAAGGCAGTATCAAGGATCAAGCAACTATAGGACCATTGCTTTAATTTCTCATGCAAGGATGCTGAAGGTGCTACAACAGCCTTTTACCTTATATGGAGTGAGAAATGCCTGATGTTCAAACTGGATTCTAGAAAAGAAATTCATTCTCCCAAATGAACTAATCTTATGACAACCTTTCTGCTTTCTTGGAGCATCATAGAAAAAGATAATCAATCCCCAACCAAATTGACTCAAAAACTACACAGGTTTAGCTTCCAAGTAAAACTTTAATAAAACAATAGAAGATCAAGCTTTCAACAAGGAAAAACATCCTGTCATCTTCAGGCAGTAGCTGGTCAAACCTGTGAGTTCCCTTGCTTGGAGTCTGGCACTGGAAAAGAGTATCTCTGGGATTGCTTTTGCCAGCAGCATGCCTGTTGTTGCTCTCTCCAAGGCCTTTTGCCACCTCGCCTCATCCTGGCATACCCTGGCAGCCTCCTCAGGGGAACACAGAACTACATCCAATGACCAGAATTCAGATCCCAACAGTAGGTTGTTTCTCAGCCCTCCCTGGAGTGTCCGGCCATCATAGGTTGTTCCCAGACCAGCAGGAACATCCACCCAATAGTCCCGGTCTCCCCCTTATATTCTTCTGCACTGGCACTCACCTGCAGACTCTCAAGAGTGTCGCCAATCTCTCTACCCCAATCCAGAGGTGAGTTGTAGATGTGTACTGTAGGTACGCACTGGCTTGTGCAAAGATTGACAGCCCACACTCTCCAACAAGGATAGAGCTATTGGACTCACACCCAACTTGGATTTATTTCTAAATAGACATCTATAGGATTGCACTCAATTATAAATGCTGTAGAAACAGCTCTATATGTGACTGATCAATGCTGCTACAATTTCAATTACAAATTTAATAAAGAAAATAACAGCCCACTTGATCCTATATGAAGTACAGTGGTGCCTCGCTTAACAGGTGCCCCGTTTAACGAGGAATCCGCATACCGATTCCTCTTTTGCGATGATGCTAATGGGGAAAAATCACTTTGCGATTTTTCCCCATAGCCCATTTTCCCCCAGCTGACCGGCTCTCACCGCTCAGCTGGGGGAAAATGCCGGTGGTGTCTTCGGAAGGACCACCAGGGAGCCCTCCCCAGTGGTCTGTCTGAAGCCACCATCGGCATTTTCCCCCAGCTGAGCGGCGGCAGGGGCTTCCCCTTCAGAAGCTCCCGCTGCTCAGCTGGGTGGGAGCCTCAGCTGGGAGGAGGACCGCCGGGAACACCCGGGCCTTGCCTTGCCTCCCGGCTTTCCCCGAGCCAACCCTCACCCCTGTCTCCGTTGCTGCCGCTGGGACACAGGGGAGGGGGTAGCTCGGGGAAAGCCAGGAGGCAGGGCAAGGCCCGGGTGTTCCCCGCAGCCCTCCTCCCGATCCATCACCTGGCCGGACGAAAAAGGCATGCGCTCGGGAGGAGGAGCCTTCCTCCACCCTCCTGCCCGATCGACGGCCAGTCAGCCGGCTGAAAAAGCAGGCGTGCGCTTGGGAGTGGGTGGGGGAAGTTTCCCACCCCTCCCGCCTGATCGCCGGCCTGTCAGCCGGCTGAAAAAGCCGGCATGTGCTCAGGAGGAGGGTGGGGGAAGCTTCCCACCCCCTCCTGCCCGATCGCCGGCCTGTCAGCTGGCTGAAAAAGCCGGCGTGCGCTCAGGAGGGGGTGGGAGCCTTCCGGCCCCCTCCTGCCTGATAGCCCACCGGTCAGACGGCTGAAAAAGCTGAATGCGCTCGGGAGGAGGGAGGAGGAGCCTTCCTCCACCCTCCTGGCCAAGCGCCGGGCCGAATAAGCCGGTGTGCGCTTGGGAGGAGGGCGGGGGAGCCTTCCCCCGCCCTCCTGCCCCAGCGCCGGCCCCATTTTCGGCCACCTGATCAGCGGTTCCAAAATGGCCGCTCGTGCGATTTCCTTGCTTACCAAGAGCGCGAAAATGGCAGCCGGATGGGGAAACATCGCATAACGGTGAGTTTTGGAGCCATAGGAACGCATTAAACTAAGTTTAATGCGTTTCTATGGCGTTTTCAGTTCCGTTTAGCGATGTTTCCCCATAGCGATGGTTAATCCGGAACGGATTAACCTCGCTATGCGGGGCACCACTGTATATATTCTTACATGTTTCACTCTCACATGCAAGAATAGGATCTGCAAAAATATTCTTTTCACCTTGCAAGAGAACAAAATATTTTTGAGCACTCTCAACAAGAGGCAGGAATAAGAATGTGGGATTCTCCACAAGCTGACTTAAAAAGTACAAATGGGACACTCAGTTCTTCAAACTGTGAGATATTGTGCTTCTCTACCCACAATTTGAATAGCCAGGAAATAGCCCAATGTGGCTGCAAAATATCATGCCCATATTGCCAAGCTTTATATAGCAAAGGGAAGTTGACAAAACCAACTGCAGCAGTCTTGAGTAATACCTCGGTGATTATTGACTGAGCTTTTGCGGCAAGGTTAGGTGACCAATTAAGTCTGGCACAAGCTGAATTGTCATCGGGAAATAGTGAAATGTCAAATATAATTTGACATTATTTGCAGCAGTCAAGATGGTCTATAAGATACCCTCTTGCGCTCACTGCCATTCACACTTATTGAAAAACAGCCTTGACAATTGCTTTGTGTTTGGGTGAGAAGTGGTTAACTGAAACAAAAAAGATATCAGCTTCTGGGATTTTCCCTTGCATGATGGCACTTTGTGAATGGTACTGGTGCTGGGGGACTCCTGTTCAAGATCTAGACCATTAGCCTGTGGAGTGTCTCAGGATTCCATGATTCCCCATACTATTTGACATATACAGTGTTGCCTCGACTTACAAACGTCCCTACTTATGACCATTTTGAGATACAACCAGCTCCAGCCACAAAATTTTGTTTCTACTTGCAACCGCAGCTTCCACTTACAAACAGAAAAAGGCAAGGAAAAACGTGAGAAATTCAAATTGCTAAATGTAGGTGGCGACGAGGTTGCTTCTTTGTAGCTCTTTCGCCCCAGCAGTTAGAGAGTGTGTCAGAGGAGGCTTGGGACTGCCTAGCTTCTGCTTCTGAGTGAGTATGTGTGTGTGTTTGAAGGGAGGTTTCGGGCTGCCTGGTAAGGTAAGGTGCTGTTTTCTGCTTTTTAAAAACTGTTCTGGGTATTTTTGAAGTGTGGTTTTCAGCTGGGGGGGGTTTATGTTTCTGTGCTGTGATGGATCTTGGGGGGTTTGTTTGTTTGCTTGTTGGGGTTTTTTCCTCATTTCCAATAGGTCTTGGGGTTTTTTGTTGCTTTTTGGATTGTTTTTTCCCTATTTCCGATGGGTCTTGGGGGGTTTGTTTGTTTTTTGGTTCCCCCCATTTCTGATGGGTCTTGGGGGGGGGTTGGTTGCTTTTTGGGTTTTTCCCCCATTTCCAATGGGTCCTGCATGCTTCCCTTGCCTTTTCCTTTGTTTTCTTTGCATTTCCGATCTGCTCTGTTTGTTTTCTGTGCATTTCCAACGGGTCTTGCACGCTTGATTGCTCCCCCCCCCCCTTTGGCCTGAAGGGATTAATCACGTTTCCAATGAGTCTTGCAGTGATTTTTTGGGGGGGTGATTTTTTTCCTTTGGCCAGAATGGATTAATTGCATTTCAGTGCATTCCTATGGGAAATGGTGCTTCGACTTACGGCCATTTCGAGTTATGTTCATCTTCTGGAACAGATTATGGTCGTAAATCAAGGCACCACTGTACATGAAAAAACTAAAAGAGGCTGTTCAGAATTTCATGGTCTGGTTTCACCAGTGTGTTGATGATATCCAACTCCATCTGCTTAAGATCTTCCAGGAGGCTCTTTTCTCTGTCTCTCAGACCCCAGTGTGTTGTCACTCAGCCCTCCCCCTCCCTCCCCAATTTCACCCTAGAATCTACAAGGGATGAAATATGGGATTTAAATGTAAATTTGCCTTCAGGCCTCATTCAATCCAGAGTTAGCCTTTTTTAGAAACTGGAAGTGATCAGCCCGTCACTTCCTATTCTATTTCTGACTAGCCAGGGTGCAGGAGTTGCATTTAAATAGCAAAGGTTTCTGGGAGATATGAAAAACTGAGAGTCTGTGGTGTAGCCCTCCAAATATCGGAGGATGGGAAGGTCTCCCTCCCCTCAGAGGTTGTCTGGCCTATTATAAAATACTGTATATTCAAAGAATTAGAAATTTTGATAATACCCATAAGTAGCTACCTTTCATCTTTCTTTGGCTTATCCATCCAGGACTTCTTCCCATTGTTTATGTGACTTAAAACATCTTTAAAAGTGCTGTGTGTCAAAGAGTTTATGAGATTCTATTTACAGTATTACTCTGACAACCATGGCACTGGGCATGTTCTATTCCTTAAAAGTGACCATTTGTGGGCTTGTGAGTATCGTGACAACAGTGGGCATGCCTAGAAGGTGGATAACATTGCCCTGTAGGTGGAAAAACATATGCCCAACCTTCTGTAGTAACCTCATCAAAAGGAGTGGTGATAGTTCAGTCTTCTGAATTGAAAACTCATTTGTTCAGTGCCAAGGAAAAGGTTTAACTCCTTGATTTGGTGTTCATTTTAGAATACTGTTGTTTTTAACACTGAACATTTACATTAATAAAACAGAAAACACAATGACTGGAAACTCAAGTGTTTTGTTTTGTGCTTCAATGTCTATTAGAGCTTAGAATAGGTTAATTTCTGTGAAATTTTAAAAAGCACACACCAGGGATACTTTTCTTTCCAGCTATGCTAATTTTCTCTTATCAATGTATTTAAACTGTTTTAAATCAGCCAATGATTTCTAGTTACTTGGTTCTGCACGGGGTAAAAACAGTGTTACTTTTTAAAAAATCATAACTTTAAAATCCTTATGGTTTTTACAAATCATGTTGAAATGCACCCAAATTTGGCAAAGAGCAGGATTAGACTGTTTTCTCCCACTGCACCAAATTTGGTGCTGATCCAAATTTCAGTTTTTATGTTAGGATTCTTTGTTTGGATTGCCACCCTTTTTAGAGTCACCTGGTAGAATATGGCTTTTTTTAAGCTGCACAAATATCAAGACTAGGACCTTGCCCAGTCATAATAATCATGATTTTCATTACATTATGTGGACTTTTAAGGTTTAGAACCATCAAAAACATTGTTCATGTCTAGAGATGGGAACAAAACAGTGGTTTGGCAGTTCATGCCGGTTCGTTTACCAGCCCCACAGGTGATCTACAGGTGCCCACTTGGAGGCAGTGTTCTGGCTTCCCTGTCTCACCTCCTCTGAGTGCTGCTTCTGAAGTACTGTTCATGCACATTTCTATTCATGCCTTTTAAAAGACGTGAATAACTCAAGTCACTCTATGCTTGCTCTATATATGGACTTTGATTTTGAGAGAGAAAAAGTAGTGCTCCGTTTCTTGCTCTTCTCATGTGAGAAGAACAAGACTCGTTTTTCCCCCTTTAATGAGGCAGTTCACAGGCTGAAATCCTGTTGAGCAGCTAAACTTACATAACACTATTTCAAACGAGCAGTAGTTCTAATCAGGTGGGGGGAAGTGCTGTTCACAAAGCATTTCCTGAAGTGCACTGCACAACAGTGTGCTGTTCACAAAGCATTTCCTGAAGTGCACTGCATAACAGCACAATCCCTCCTATGCGGGAATAACAACTGGCAAATCTGCACAGGTGGAATTTTTGTTACAGAAAAACAAACAAGATTCCACATATGACTAACGGGATTCTTGTTGTTTTAGGTTATCCAAAGAAAACAGCCTAAATAATTGAGCATAAAGAATGTAGCAATTATTGAATGGAATTTAATAGCACTTCAGCAAGTAAACCTCTATTCAACAAACATTCTTATGGGAGAAAACATGTGGTCACTGATACAAAAATCTTTTAATTTGCCAATGCTGACTGGGCATTTGGATTGAAACAGGAGAGGCAATGGCTCAGGACCACAATCAGCAGTGTTTCTTCATTTAAAGGACAAAGGACACTCATTTGATGACCAAGATGTACTCATTTTGGACTGAGAAGATGGGTGGCTTCAGAGAGAGGGAAGCCATACATGTGCATACAGAAAATCCCTCGTTCAACAGGGGTGGAGGCTTCAGATACAATCTGTCTCCTATTTATCATGCTGCCCTTTCACCCTTCCTCAGAAAGATCTGGACCACACACCAGAAAGACCACTGTTAACCACTGACCATCTAATGAGCCTATTCAGACCAGAGGGAAGTGAAACCAATGTAGATGATATATCACAGGTCTCCTACCAACTCTCCTCAGAGTGAAGAAGCTACTTGGATGTGTAGTGAAATGTTTCATCCTAATAAGAAAGAGGTCCAGTTGCCATGACTCAACTTCCAGATAATCTAACTTGGATGACTGGGAATCTTCACGGATACATTTTGGTGGTTTGTCCCCATCTCTAAACAATGGATAAAAATATGCTGCTGAATTCACTGAAGACAGTAGAAAAACTGCTGTGAGGGGGCTTTGGGAGCTGAGCAGCTGGTGGGTGCTTCTAGGTCTACAAGTAAGGGGCAGCCAACAAACAACGGTTGAATTGCTGGGTGGCATATAAAGCAGAGAATAATGCAGAGGTGGCCATCAACTAACTCTACAGCTTCCACCAGCAGGGAAGCCAACGCTCCCACTAAAAGGAAAAATCACAGCAAACTAAACAGGCAGAACAGAAGGGAGGATGATATAGGCAGCTCTGGATCTTTAGGTGGGTTTTTTTCACATGAGGATGGGGTGTAGGACTTTTGGTTGGCTGAAGCACATGTGTTGGGACTCCTCAATTGCACTTTGTGCAGATGAGGGAAGGAGGATATTCAAGCTTAAACTGAAGAGAGCAGGAAAAACCACTGGGCTACTCAGGTATAATCTAAACCAAATCCCTTATGAATACACAGTGGAAGTAAAGAACAGATTTAAGGAACTAGATTTGGTGGACAGAGTGCCTGATGAACTTTGGATAGAGGCTCGTAACATTGTACAGGAGGCAGCAACAAAAACCATCCCAAAGAAAAGGAAATGAAAGAAAGCAAAGTGGCTGTCCAACAAGGTCTTAGAAATAGCAGAGAAGGGAAACAAAATGCAAGGGAGATAGGGGAAAAAAATGAATGCAGACTTCCAAAGAATAGCAAGGAGAGACAAGAGGGCCTTCTTAAATGAACAATGCAAAGAAATAGAGAAAAATAACAGAAAAGGAAAACCAGAGATCTGTTCAGGAAAATTTGAGATATTAGAGGAACATTTTGTGCAAAGATGAACATGATAAAGGACAAAGATGGGAGGGACCTAAGAGAAGCAGAGGACATCAAGAAGAGGTGGCAAGAATACACAGAGGAATTATATCAGAAAGATTTGGATATCCCGGACAACCCAGACAACGTAGTTGCTGACCCTGAGCCAGACATCCTGGAGAGTGAAGTCAAGTGGGCCTTAGAAAGCCTGGCTAACAACAAGGCCAGTGGAGGTGATGGCATTCCAGTTGAACTATTTAAAATCTTAAAAGATGATGCTGTTAAGGTGCTACATTCAATATGCCAGCAAGTTTGGAAAACTCAACAGTGGCTAGAGGACTGGAAAAGATCATTCTACATCCCAATCCCAAAGAAGGGCAGTGCCAAAGAATGCTCCAACTACCGTACAATTGCATCATTTCACACGCTAGCAAGGTTATGCTCAAAATCCTCCAAGGTAGGCTTCAGCAGTATGTGGACCGAGAACTCCCAGAAGTACAAGCTGGATTCCGAAGGGGCAGAGGAACTAGAGACCAAATTGCTAATATGCGCTGGATTATGGAGAAAGCCAGAGAGTTCCAGAAAAATATCTACTTCTGCTTCATTGACTATGCAAAAGCCTTTGACTGTGTGGACCACAGCAAAATATGGCAAGTCCTTAAAGAAATGGGAGTGTCTGACCAGCTTATCTATCTACTGAGAAACTTATATGTGGGACAGGAAGAAACAGTTAGAACTGGATATAGAAAAACTGATTGGTTCAAAATTGGGAAAGGAGTACGACAAGGCTGTATATTGTCCCCCTGCTTATTTAACTTTTCTGCAGATCACATAATGCGAAAGGCTGGACTGGAGGAATCCCAAGCCGCAATTAAGATTGCCGGAAGAAATATCAACAACCTCCGATATGCAGATGATACCCCTCTGATGGCAGAAAGTGAGGAGGAATTAAAGAACCTGGTAATGAAGGTGAAAGAGGAGAGTGCAAAAAACGGTCTGAAACTCAACATCAAAAAAACTAAGATCATGGCCACTGGTTCCATCACCTCCTGGGAAATAGAAGGGGAAGATATGGCGGCAGTGACAGATTTTACTTTCTTGGGCTCCATGATCACTGCAGATGGAGACAGCAGCCACGAAATTAAAAGATCCCTGCTTCTTGGGAGGAAAGCAATGACAAACCTTGACAGCATCTTAAAAAGCAGAGACATCACCTTGCCAACAAAAGTCTGAATCGTCAAAGCTATGGGTTTTCCTGTAGTGTTGTATGGAAGTGAGAGCTGGACCATAAAGAAAGCTGACCGCAGAAGAATTGATGCCTTTGAATTGCAGTGCTGGAGGGGGCTCTTGAGAGTCCCCTGGACTGCAAAGAGAACAAACCTATCAATTCTGAAGGAAATCAACCCTGAGTGCTCACTGGAAGGACAGATCCTGAAGCTGAGGCTCCAGTACTTTGGCCATTTCATGAGAAGAGAAGACTCCTTGGAAAAGACCTTGATGTCAGGAAAGTGTGAAGGCAAGAGGAGAAGGGGACGACAGAGGATGAGATGGTTGGACATTGTCTTCGAAGCAACCAACATGAATTTGACATAGCTACGGGAGGCAGTGGAAGATAGGAGGGCCTGGCGTGCTCTGGTCCATGGGGTCACGAAGAGTCGGACACGACTAAACGACTAGACAACGATGATGGGAAGGAGGATAAAACAGTACAGGCAGAGGAATCCTCCACCTCAATTATCCACAGGTTATACATGTTTTGAAAAATGAGGGACCCCCCCCCAAGGAATCCACCTACACAGGAAGATTAGAGAAGTCTGAATGGGAGATATGTGAATCATTAAAACCTAAAGCTGAGAGTGAAAAAAACTGGAGATGAATTAAGAAAAGCAAACCAGGATGAGACTTTACTTCACAAATTGACTAGTGGGATGCATTACATTCATTGGGGGGAGGAACGGGCAATTTACTCAAAAAGGGGTAGTACCTCATCAACTATCTGGGTGGGTAATATGCTCCACACCAGGTTACTTGCTAATGGGTTGGTGGACATTGATTACAATGAGGTTTTTAGACAAAGGACATCTCACAGATACAGATCTCATGAATGATAAGCACTGGCTAGACCTACTTGCCTATACATCGAGGGAAAAGCCGAAACTAATGGAAAAGAAAAATAGCTGGGCAAGAGGAAACCCCTGAATAGAGTATGCTGGGAATATAACCAGGGATGTGCCAAAGGGCTCGGTATAAGTTGAGCACCACAATAATAGTTGTCTCCAGCCGCATCTTAGTCTGTCACGCTCTAGTAATACAAATAATCAGAAGCCCTTTCAACCAGGCAGGCCAATCATCAAGATTCTCAACAGATGGTAGATGTGCAAGGGGCTCCAATGCTGCAACTGCACAAAGAAAATGAGGAGCTGTCTGGGGTGACACACAAGCAAAGAGCAGTCATCCTGGTGCATCTCGAGGTGCTATAGCCTCTTTTGGCATAATTATCACAACAGGTATAGCTTATAGACTTAAGCTATACAGTATGACTTTAGAATTCCAGAGCAACTTATAATTTAAAACCATCTTGTCATATACCAGAGGTGATGGCAGCAAAAGACTGAGAAGGAGTATCTGGCATGTAGGATTGTGGGTTGAGGACAACATGGAAGGATCTCTATTCTTGTCCAACATTCCAAAACATCATAGGCCCCCTCCCCCAGGTAGTACAGACAAAGATTCCAAATGACTTTAGGCTTATTTATTACCTGTCTTATCTGATATGATGCAATCCCACCAGAATTATGCTCAGGGCACTACACATACTTTGATCATGTGGTCCAGATGGTTAGGCCCTGTGGCAACGGCATCCTGATAGCCAAATGTGGCATACAATATGCTTTCAGGTTACTGCCAGGATATCTTCAAAGACTTACCTTTACTGGGGTTTAAATTCAGTTTATGCTGCCACCTTTGGGACTTCTAGCATATTCTTCAAATGGATGTTAAAAGACAGAACATCTTGCCTACATATCACACAAGGTTGTGCTGGTCCCACTAGGTCAACAAGCTATGGACATTCCAAACCTTGGTGGTGGCGTTAGGGATTCCATCAGCTGAGGATAATATGGAAGGCCTTGCCACATATCTTGCATACTTGGACATTCAGCTTGATAAGGTAGCAGAAATATCTTCCCTTCCAAGGGCTAAGATTACCACATTGCAGCAATTCTGGGCCAAGAAAAAAGGCCTGCTCAAGGAAGCAATTCTGCGGCATATTAAGTTTCTATGTGGAGAAGTCATGTACAGTGGTGCCTCACTTAACAGGCGCCCTGTTTAACAATGAAATCGCATAGCGACAAACTTTTTGTTTTAAATAGGAAAAAATCGCTTTGCGATGATCGGTACCCTGTTTCACTTACCAATCATTGCAAAGCAATGATTTTCTAACAGCTGATCGGCGATTCCAAAATGGCCGCCAGCTGTTTTCTGGGACAGATTCCTCGCATACCGGGCAGTGAAAATGGCCACTGGAGGATTTTCGCTTTAAGGTGAGTTTTAAGCCCATAGGAACACATTGAAAGGGTTTCAATGCATTCCTATGGGCTTTTTAATATCGCATGTGATGATTTGTGTTTTTATGTGTATTAGAATGGGATATGTAGTCCTAAGATTGTCCCAATAGCATCCATCTTGATTTAATGTCTGTGTCTGTGGTAGGAAAATTTTACATGCTGTTTCAGAGAAGCTTCGTTCTTTGGTTATCTAGTTGCTAAGGAGAGCCAAAGAGTTACATTCCTGGTAGTCATAATAATTCTGCCACAAAACATGGTAACAACTCAAGCTCCCATGAGAAAGTTAGGCAGGACAACAAGACCCAGGAGGGGGTGTTCCTTATGAGGCATCCTGGGAAGAAGAAGGAAGTTGGTAGGAGTTGGAAAAAGATGGAGTTTGACTGAGAAAGGACAGACATGTGCTTTTTCCCAAAATGGATTATAACTTTTGAATGAAGCCTTTTTACCAACTTGGTCATTTGGATTACAAATGAACTCTAACTGTCCTGGTGGATCATGGACTATGGAATCACAGGAACATAAGAATGACTACGCTTATGCATTATTCTAGTTTAGAATGCAATTTTTGTTTTATTTTTCTAGCTGGAGTGGTGGGGGTGATCTGTTTGTCTTGACATGGAAATGTTTCTAACTGAATTGCTTTGCTATAATCTGAATTCTTTTCTGAACCATGTTTCTTAATAAAGCAGTAATGATTTGGAATTGCATGCATAGGTTTCTTGAACAGACTAGCCTAGCTAATTGGCCACGAATATTTTGCTACCACATAGAGCCCAGATTAGCCTGAGTGTAAACTCATGGACTGTCTGTGTTTGTTGCTGTTTCTTAACCAACGCGATGGACTTGAGGAAGGAGTGTTAGTCAGGGCCTGGCTGAGAAATTGGGCTCATCTTAGCTAATAAGGACTGGCTAAACTCTGAAATCTCTCCTTCTCCGGCTTCCCCTTAATCTCCTTGGAGATGGGGGATTGCTTACATCGCATAGCGATGAAATCGCTTTGCGGTGATTTTTGCTGCACAGATTATCATCGCTATGCGAGGCACCACTGTATCTCAGAGTAGTATGCAGCTGGTGAGGGCAACAGCAGGGATGCAAGCTCTGCACCACCATATTTGCATAATGAAGAGTATGCAAGATGAGCTCCAAGTGTGAGAAGCTTCCTGATGCATTTTAACATAGTGTGACAAGATTCTCTTGAAGGAAGTGAGGCGTTACAGATACAATCAGATACTGCAGTTGAGATGGGCTTTGGGGTGTATTTCTGAGGATGACTGTGTGCCTGGCAATGGCTGTAGCACTGGGTGCTATCTTCCTTTTTTCTCCCCTCATACTGCTCATTGTGTTTATCTGGAAAGATATCCTGAACAATCATAAAGTTAAGTTTGAGTAACAACATGATAGTGGCCAGGGTCACCAACTGGCAATCTCCCTATTCTGAATAGGTAATAAAACAAGTTATCATCAGACGGCAATTGGAACCTGTTCTCCATGCTATTGGAAGCTGCAAGCAATGACAAATTTATTCCAAAATGGTCTCCAAAGCCATCATACTCAAACAATGAACAAAACCTAAGAAATAATTACTAACACTATAATTTAAATAGACATCCATCTCGTTATGATGGAAAAGGCTGTGACAAGGATGTGAAGAAATGTTGATAAGTTTCTTTCTTATTCTTGACAAGACAGGTTGTCCTTGCAAACTGAAAGAACCTGTCTTGAATTCATTAAGAGAATGAGAGCTAGTTCTCTTCTTTAGCACCTGAACAAAAAAAGTTTTTTATTGTTGCTGCTGCTCCTGCTGACTAAGAGAGAGAGAGAGAGAGAGAGAGAGAGAGAGAGAGAGAGATTGACTGGTTGGTTGGTTGGTTGGTTGGTTGGTTGGTTGGTTGGTTGGTTGGTTGGTTGGTTGGTTGGTTGGTCGGTCGGTCGGTCGGTCGGTCGATCGATCGATCGATCGATCAATCGATTAATCGATCCCATTAGAGCCAAGGCACTACTCTGGCCAGTTACGGCAAATATAATACAAAACAAAAAAAAATAAAGATAAAAGCAGTAAAAGCAGTTACAATTAACTCTTAAAAACAGATGACACAGACCAATCATATAAAAGCAGAATGACTTGAGGAAAGAGGTAGAGGTGATAAGCTTGCATCAGTGTAGAAAACCTCCTTGAAAAGCAACATCTTTAATTGCCTCCTAAATATCAACAGGCAGGGGGCTAGGGAAAGCTCTTCCAGAAGCTGGTTCCATAACGTTGTAACCATAGTGAAGAAGGCCCTACGTCTTACAGAAGATTTATGAGCGTCCCTCGGGATGGCCATCGGGGATGATCTTGTGGGTCGGGAAGGTGACATTAAGGAAAAACACTCTGACAAGTAGCATAGGCCCAAACAATTGAGGGCTTTGTAGGTAAGTGTCAAAACCTTGAACCTGATCTGGGATGCAACAGGTAACCAGTGGAGGCAAGCCAGAGCCAGAGTGATACAGTCTAATTTACTCGCAACCACCACCAGTCTGGCTGCCACATGCTGGACCCACTGAAGTCTCCAGATCAGAATCAAGGGAAACCTCACATAAAGAGCATTGCAGTAGTTGATCTGGGAGATGACCAATGCCTACACCAAGGTCCTGAGGGAGCCCTCATGTAGGTAGGGGCACAGTTGGATGACAAGGCTTAGTTTGTTGAAGGTTGATTTGGACATAGCTGCGATCTGGGATTTTCAAGGAAAGGCTGGGTCCAGAAGAACACCCAGATTATGAATTTGGTCCCTAAGTGATGCATAGATAGATAAAACCTTTACTGCATAAGTAAAAATTGGACATAGTCACGGTGGTTTGTTAGGTACCTACATATATAGGCATCAAGAAGGCAGAAACGTGTTAGACATCCTTAAAGGGACAACATTTCATCGCCTAACAATAGTATCAAGGAAGTCTGCAACTCTTTCTACAATGTCAGCCATCTCAGCCATCAGCATACAGCAAACTTTATCCAGATTTCACCTCCTTTCCAGCTTTAATAAAATTGGGGCTATTAACCTTGATCAGCTGATTGAGTAAAATGGGCAGTGCAAAAGCACATGAACAAGGGTTTCCAGCACCCCCTGTTCACATGAACAGTGCCTTTAAGAATAGGGAACTGTATTAAATCTGCCATATAATATAGCAGTAGGCATGACATTACATCTGACCAAAGAAAAGACCCTATATTTTGGGGGGCATTTGAGCAAGGAAAAGTAGGCAGCAGGTTTACCCATTTTAGTAGGAATATGGAAAAACAATAGTGAACAGAATTTATTGGCAGCAGTACAAAGGTCCTAGAATTCAATATCCAAACTTCTTCTTTTAATAGTTTGGAAAGCTAGTTCTTGACTTAGAGTTCCAAGGTAGTCACTATTTATACCAACTGATTTAAATTTTTTCAAGAGGACCATTGACCCAAAAGGCATGACAGAGTCCTGCAGAAGCTAGTATAATAAACTGTCCATGTTTGAATTGTAATAGATACTTAACCAAAATCTGAATAATCTCAATCAAGCTACAGTCTGTTTTAAAGATACTCCGGACTCCAGACAGAGCACCGAGTAGGGCACACATCCAGATATTTCTCACCCTTTTAAGAGTGTTACCATATTTATTAACCATAAGCTTAACTGTGGCCCTATTTTGTGCCAACTGATTTCTTCCCCACCTGCTCTCTAGCTTGGAGTCCTCAGTATACCAAGGGGCAGAGTGAGCTCTGGAGCAGAGAGGGTGTTTGGGACTGATTGTGTCAGCCACTTGGGTCATCTTCAGATACCATCAATCAACCTGGACTTCAACAAGGTCATCTATCATGCCAGCTGGAAGTTCTACCAGAGCCTGTGAAAACCATTCCATGTCAAGAAGCCTGCAAGGGTGGAACATTTTCACAGCTCCGTTCTCTCCTTGGAGGGGGGCATATCACTGTAGACAGGTCAAATCTCAGTAGGACGTGCTCCATCCATGACAGAAAACGGGGGCTCACAGTCCCCACCCTCAGATCATCATCCACCCATGTAGCCGACAACACCAGGTCCAGAGTATGGCCAACTGAATGTGTGAGGCAGGTGACATGTTGGGATAGGTTTGTGGCTGTCATGCTATCCATGAACTCCAGGGCTGGACCAGTCAGTTCTGATTTGGCATGGAAGTTGAAGTCCCCAGCTATCAATAATCTGGGTGACCTCAACATTGCAGCCCAAATAATCTGTCAACCCTGACAGAGATAGTGCTAGATCTCAGGGAGGGCAGTACACCAGCACTATCCCAAACCTATTGCTATGCCCCATCGTCAGGTGCCAATTCTCTAGACCAAGGTTCAATAGCAAGGTGGTCCTACTAGCATGTATGGAGTGTCTGTAAACTATTGAACCCCACCCCACCCTGCCCCCCCAATTTATAAAATATTTTTCTGAGACAAAACTGGCAACACAGAAACGTTGGTTGATGAAAAAGCCACAAACAATTCATCTAAGCCTTGCAGTTTAAAAAGTCCATGTGCAGCAATGGAAAGATGATCCAGATTATTAGAAGTCCTAATGTATTTTACAGGTTTGAAACATGTATACAGGTATATATAAATGTTGGAAAGCGTTAACACCCAAAGAAAGACAGCTTGTGGTATCAGTGGTAATGCTACTGATAATTGACAGGTTGATTGCAAGATTTAAAAATATTTAGCAAGAGACTCCATTACTCTCTACTGGACTTCCTTCTCTTCAGCTGGCTATAAAGGAGAGCTGATCCCAGAATAATGAGAGTTGAGAAACAATGAGATGCTGTGAGTAGAATCAGGGTCATGCTGAGTTAGTCATGTCAAGGATCCTTTTCAGCTGTTCCAATAACACAGAAATGCCTAAATGCATTCCCTTGCACCATTTCTGTATTTGTTCATGGCCAGAGTCTTATCTCTGTAATGTTTCCATCATGCATTAAGTTTTGTTTGAATGTGTTGCATTCTTTCTTTTAAGATATAATAAAGTTTCATTCCTTTTTAGAAATAATCAGCCTGTCCATTGCCTTCTGCTTGGGTCCCATACAGAGAAGTAACCGGCTAAGGCAAGAGGAAGCAATCCTCTAGGCCTTTGGGTTTTTCTTTGTTTACTTCCCAGTTCCAAGTAAGGGGACAGACTCCACAACAGAATTCCTTCAATCTGTTATTATGGAAGGGCTGTATTCTTTTTAGATGAATGAAGGAGGGGAATGTGGTGATTCCAGTACTAGATTACGGTGGGCTTCCCCATTGGCTTTTCACAAAGGCTGTTTACACCATACAATAAGGTAGCAGCTATCATAGTTATGCAATTTGTGCAAAAATACTTTTTTCAAATCCTTTTTTTAGAACTACAGAAAAAACTCAGTGTCTCACAGGCAAGAACTGCTGTTTTTCAAGTACACAAGCTGGTCCGTTAGTTTCATGTTTTCCTAAAATCAGGTTTTTAAAATCTCCAAACTTTTTCATCAATGTTTATTGAGACGTTTGCAGGTTGGGAACGTTTTCTAAAAAGAAATTAACTCAAAGAAGTCCTCACTCATCCACAGAACACAGCATAAAGTTGGCATGCCTTTTCTACCTTTAGAGGTGCATATGTTCTATTGGTAGAACTGAGGATTGTAATAATAAGCAATTCTCTGGAGGCACAAATTTATTCAGAAATAGCTCTGCTAAGATACTGATAACTGTGATTTCATCCCTAAGGGTTATAGGCTGGCAAATTGCTAGCAAAGAGAAGAGGGCTTCTGAATCTAATTCTCTGCATTTGTTTATAAGTGAGCATCTGGGAGACAAAGTAGCAAGAAAAGTGCAAGGCAAAATTCACGGCACATTTCTAGAAAAGAAGTTCAGTCTAGCCTCTAGAAGAAAGCATTCACCTCTCCCGGTGGCATATGAATCCCCACCCTAAAGCACAAAGGAGACCCAGAATATTTATGACCTGCATTTTCACAGGCAAAAAAGGAAAAAAGCTATCTGCTGCACTCTCTTTTGCTGAAGTTGCTACTGCTCTTTGAAAGAATAAAAGCCCTTGAACACTTTCATATTTTCAAAGGGTAAAAGAGCTAAAGAGCTGCCTGCATTTCAAAAACAAAGTACACACAGGAAATTCAGTTAGTGTCTGCAGAGGATGCTTGTCTAGAAAAAGCAACAACAGCCACAACCAAAAAAACCCTCCAAGCACTAATGTTACTTATTCAGAGAGCTTTTCTGACCCCTTTAGTAGCCTATGAATCTTCATTGCCACCTTCAAACAACTTTCAGACAGACATCTGAGACTTATGTGTCCAGTCTAAACACAGGGAGAAAAAAATATTATGGCCTATAAGAGATGACAGTGTGGGCTTCTGTAGCTTACAACCCACTTCCTCAGGCACAGGGAACCTAAGAGTTTGGCCACAAAATATGACATGATAAAGGTAGGAACCAAGAGAGATGGGAAGAAGAGGATGAATATAACATTGCTAATTAACTTTGAAAATGACAATGGCATTATTAACATCAGTAATGAACTTGCAAAGTGCTGATTCTACACTAGCCCATTATCAGCAATCAGCTGACAACAGCTTGTCAGCATATATCAGTGGTAGGCAGTAATTTCTGATGTGGAAATAGAGCTGGTTTTCAGGAAGTTGCATTAAAAACCAGAATTATGCCAGGGAAAGAGCTTATTGGTTGCAGTTATACTCAAGATTGTGGTTAAGAATCTTTAATGTTTAGCTCTGTCATGGGTGTCTCAAGACTACATTACTTCTATGACGGCCATGGGTCTGCCCCAAATAGTATCTGCCCCCACCCATGCCACAGGCCACACTTTAGACCTGGTCTTCTGTACTAGTGTAAATGCTGGGGATAGAGAAAATTTCTGCACTTCCATTGTCATGGACAGACCAGTATCTGGTGCAATTTGAACTCACTGGAACTCAGAGCCTCTGCAGGTGTGGGGGACAGACTAAGAAAATCCACCCCAGAAGGTCGATGGATCACAATGGTTTTATGGTTGTTCTTGGGGAGTGTCCCGCAAACTTGACAGGTGATTCCATTGAATCCCTGGTTGATATCTGGAATGAGAAGATGGCAAAAGCCATTGACATGATTGCTCCTAAATGTCTCCTCCTTCAAAGTAAAGCCAAGCTGGCCACCTGGTTTATCACAGAGCTGGTGGAGATGAAAAGAGTGAGCTATAGATTTGAGCAACAATAGCGGAAAATTCAGAATGCATCTGATTGAAAAAGAGCTAGAGCCCATTGGAAGGCCTATTCCATAACAGTGGAGTTGGAAAGGAAGTCATTGTTCTCTGCCACCACTGCATCTGCATGGAATCACCCAGCAGAGCTCTTTCAAATGGTCAAGCGTCTTCTACATGCTAGCACCCAGGAAGATAATGCAAACCATACTGTAGCTCACTGTGAATAGTTTGCACAACACTTTGCAGGCAAAGCTGCTCAGATCTGTACTGATTTGGATACTGTAGTTGTTTCAGGACCTGTGAACATAACTGTGGCCCCTACATACCCTGTATTCACAGATTAGTTTCATTTTCTGCAACCTGATGATGACACTTGGGGAAGTAAGGGTATGATGGACAGGCCTGGAACCACACCTGTCCATCACAATGGAATACTGGTTCAGTAGCCAATGGTTGTGCAGGAGGGCGGAACCAAGGAAACATAAGAAGAGAATGGAGGACAGTTAAAAATCGGTTAGAGTCAGGATTTCAGTTAGACAGGAGTTAGGGGCTTTGGTTACTGATGAGATAGGACAGTTAGGAGTTAGGGAAAGAGTTAGGTAGTTTGAAGTATTGTTGTGGAAAGAAACACTTGAAAAGAATTGTATAAGAGAACTGAATGCAACTGTTATAAAGTGATTAAAACTAAATACAAAGTAACCAGCATATTTCTAAGTTAAATGAAGTTTAATACCAAATACAATTCCATCTGTGATTACCTTGATTCTTACATATGTTAATCTATTAATAAACAATATTATATTTGACACGAGTGATTCTGTGGTCCTAACTGGTAATTGAGAAAGGATCTCCTCTGGTGGCAGCGAATGTGCCAAAGGCAAATCTGTTTTGTTAGGGAGAACATACAGAGGAGCTGGGGTGTGTGACATAAAGTGGTGACTTAGCGGTGGGATACAAATGAAAAAGAAATCCAGTGAGCCAAAATAAAGTAAAATTTATTAAGCTGGATCTGAAACAAAAGGAATCAAGCGAGCCAAAAAATAAAGAGAAGGTTTCTGATTCTGGAATTCAAAGGGAAGGAATATCAGAAAGCCTAAAGTAAAAGAAAATCTCTGAGTCTAAGAGATTTGTTTGAACAGTAAATAGTCAAGGTGAAGGACTAGGAAACCCTAGAGCAGAAGGGATAGCTTGGAAGGGACTCAGAATCACTGAGACTTATTAATAAGAAAAACAAGTAAAAGACTCTGAGGAGATTTCTAAACAGTTTACCTCAAGCTGAGAAAGAAAGGACAAGAAAGGGTCCAGCTTTAAGATCCCAAAGCTCTAAGGAAAGGAAGCTCTGAAGGGAATAAAGTGGATGCCTAAGCTAGAATAGGTGGAAGAAGGCTTATCAGAAAAGAAATACAGTATTACTGGAAAAAGCTGGGTGTCTGTAGACCAAGAGATACAAGGTAACAGATACAGAGAACAGCGAGGCTAGGAGCCTAAAGATACAAAGTAGCAATCTTAAGCTGCCAAAAGAAAGCTACATAGTTTCAAATCCATCTTCTGGGGAAAGAAGAGATGCTTTTAGAAATTCGAGGCTCGGCTTTCTGATTTTAATAGAAAACAACCTGTCAACTGATTCAAAATAAAAACGGTTGGGCATTCCTTCCAAAAGAGGGAAGAAGGCAGTTATGGAATCAGCTGAGAGTCAGACTTTACCTCAGGAAGGGGGACTTTCTGACCAGGAGAGTCAGAAGGAAAGTGATGGCTCAGGGAGAGAAACTGATTTAACCTCCCTAGAGTTTCAAAAATGGAAATTTGAGAAAGAACAGGAATTTCAGTTAAGAAAATTACAGCTGTAGGCAGAGGCCAGAGTAAGGGCTGAAGCCGGACAGCTGGAAATGAGAGAAAATGCAGAGGCCAGAGAAAAGGAGATGGCCATGGAACAAGAAAGAGCAAAAGAAAGGGCTGAAGCCAGACAGATGGAAATGAGGGAAAAAGAGATGAAAAAACAGGAAATGGCATCTCTAAACAGTAATAACAGTAACAGTACAAATGAAGGGGTCTCAATAGTAAACCTTAAGAATTTCCCTCAATTTAAAAAGGGTGATTACCCTGAATTTTTTCTAATTTCATTTGAGAGAACGTCCTGGGATTATGATGTTCGGGGAACAGAATGCATGCTAATGCTAAGGTCTTTAATTAGCGGTGAATTATTTGAAATTTACACTATCATGTCATTTGACCAAACTAGAAATTATGAGCCATTTAAGAAATTAGTTTTCTCAAGATTTGGAATAACTGCTGAAAACCTCAGGAGCAAATTTAGACAGTTAAGTAAGAAGCCGGAGGAATCATATTCACAATTTGGGGCTAATCGAGTTAGATATTTACAAAAATTGATAGACCAATCTAATGTGCAAACTTTAGAGGATATGCAGAACCTCATAGGATTAGAATAATTTTATTCAGCTTTGCCTGCTGAAATAAGATATTTAGTTAGAGACAAACAACCTAAAACAGTACAACAGAATAGTGAACAGTACAACCTAAAACAGTACAACAGGCTAGATTTAATATCAGAGAATAGGATTTCCAAATATTCTGAAGTGAAATTGGGCAGAAACTTTGAAGAAAGAAAAAGAGAACCCAAAGATTTCCACAGAAACAAATATACAGATGGAAGTCATTTTAGAGAGAGCCCCTCAGAGCAGTACCAACAGAAGGGTAAAAGCTTGAAGGAATGGGAGACAGAATCCCTTATAATGAACAAAGAAATTTAAAAACTTGTTTTGGTTGTGGAAAAGCAGGTCATTGTTTCAAATTGTGAATTCATTAATGGCCTGGTGGTGTATTTGCATACAAGATGATGTAGCACTTAGATTTGATCTACTGTGCTATGGCCCGTCCTAAAACCTGCTTGTTCCTATTGAAGGATATTATTTTCCTCCATCCATTTAGCCAGCTTCTGATGAAGAAGACGGGTATAGAGCTTGGAGCTGATATCCAGTAAGCTGATTGGGCGGTAGTTCTGGAGGATGGAATTATCACCTTTTTTATAAATTGGGAAAATTATACTCTGACTCCACCCCTCGGGAAAGACTCCTGTAGCATTAATGTGAGAGAAGAGCTGTGCTAGGACTGGGGCCCACCATTCTAGTTTGTTCTTATACACCTCTGGCGGGAATATGTCCTCGCCAGGTGCTTTGTCTGTTGCTAAAGCGTTAATAAGTTTATACACTTCCTGTTCTGATACTGGGGGCCATTTGGGTTTGGAATTTAGTAGAGTTTGGGGGGTTCTCGCTTTTTGTGGCCCAGTGTCTGCATCACTATTAATGTTGCCAGTGATTTAGACATTAATGGCTGTGTGTTGCGTTATGTTGAGGGGACAGCACATTTACACTGTTATATAAGCTGTATACTCACTGCTTTACATTGTAGCCAAGTGTCATTTCTTCAATGTTGTCACATGAAAATATATATTAAAATATTTATGAAATATGAGGGGGTGTACTCACTTCTGTGATATACTGTAAAACAAAGATGGACAATGAAGGCTAAAGATGACATGCATCACACTAGCAGATGGTCAAATAATTCATAGAATCATAGAATAATGGAGTTGGAAGGGGCCTATATGGCCATCGAGTTTAATGCCCTGCCCAGTGCAGGAATCCAGTTCAAAATATACCTGATAGATGTTTGTCCAATTTTCTTTTGGCTACCTCCAGTGTTGGGGCACACATCACCTCCTGAGTCAATTGGTTCCATTGTTGGAACATGCATGAATTTTACACAACTTCAAGTGGCAGACACTACTCTCCAGACAATCTCTGGCCTTACAATAGTACTGTGACCATTTATCCCATTTTTAAAAAAATATACAGAATTATTTGCCCAATGCTACTCATCATGTCTTTCACGGAACTAGAATTTTAACTCAACACTAAGCTCACCACCTTCAGACAAACATCTGAGTCTGACATGTCCAGTCTAATATTATGGTAGAACCTACTGTAAACCAGTACCTCATCAATACAGCATTGTAGAGCCTCAGGGCACAGTGTAGTATTGCAGCCCAAACTCTGCTCACAGTCACCATTTGATACCAATGGATCTGACAGATGGCTTAAGGTTCACTCAGCCATCCATCCTTCGAATATCAGTAAAGTGAATACCCAGCTGTAGCATTCGTGAATATTTATGTTGAAATTTGCATGCACCAATGGGAGTTGGTGGGGGCACAGTTAAGTGGGAGAAGAAAAGAGGAGAGGGAGAGAGGGAGAGAGGGATAGTAGGCGATTGAGACTGAAGGAAGAAGGTTGTTTAGTTGAGAGTTTGTTTGTTTGTTTGTTTGTTTGTTTGTTTTATTTATATCCCGCCAATCTAACCACTTAAGGCCACTCTAGGTGGCTTACAGCAAGCATAATTACAATATAATTGAAATAATTTTAAGTAAGGGGAAAAATTTAGAGAAAGTGAAATGAAAATGAGGGGAGAAAAAAAGAGGAAAGGTTAGGAATTGGCTGAGGGGAAGGCCTGTCGGAACATCAGTGTTTTTAATTGATTTTTAAAAATACCCAGCGAGGGAGCCCCACGAATGTCAGGGGGAAGGTTATTCCAGAGGCGAGGAGCCACCGCCGAGAAGGCCCTATTTCTTGTCTTTTCTTTCCGGGCCTCCCTCAGTGTTAGGCTCCTCAGCCTTAACAACATTCACTGGACTTTTTATCACTTGTAACAATGAACAATTTCTACTTGATTCTTAAATGATACATTGCCCGGACTTCTGTCATTAACAGTGAATAAA
The DNA here is from genome assembly GCF_051106095.1 of Pogona vitticeps. Classification (NCBI taxonomy): domain Eukaryota; kingdom Metazoa; phylum Chordata; class Lepidosauria; order Squamata; family Agamidae; genus Pogona; species Pogona vitticeps. The sequence continues at coordinate 12,497,646 of NC_135790.1, forward strand.
GTTGATGTAATCAACTGGTGGTAGCTGAATGACATGTAGCTAATCCTGTAGCACTTAAATCACTCTCTGGGTGATTTACATTTTTTAAAATTCTACAAGCTACATGTTGCTTTGACTGGTGAAACAACTAAGGGACAGACGGGAACATTACACATTGGTGGCATAGCAGTCGGATCTGAAACAATCCAGTGTGAAATTGGATTTTCCTGAGTTTGGAGGGGAAAGGGGTTAGGATCTGTGGCGTAAAAAGTTACCTGTTAGAGTCTTGTGGAAGACTTAGTTTCGGGGCTTCTGAACCAGGTCTGGGGAATCCCAAGAAGAGGTCCTTTCAGCTCTTGTGAGGGAAAAGAACCAGCTCAATTTAATAAGAAACTATTGTTTATGCCAACCAAATAAAGTAAAAAGTGGGTTATGGAGGCACGGGTTGAGCTCCATGGTGCTGAGGGAAATGGGAATCCTCAAATTCAAAGTGATGAAGAAAGTGAGGGACCAGTAATAATTGCCTCAGAAGGAAAAAAAATATCCAAAGCTGCCAAGATTTTGAAAAATGGAAGCTGGAACAGGAATTTAAACTGAAGGAGTTAGCTATGAGAAACCAATTAGAATTGAAAAAAGAAAAAATCAGAGAACCAATATCGGAAAGTAGATTGTCTTGAATCTTTTCTGACTTCCTTTGAGAGAGATTGTTGGAACTTTGGAGTTAAAGATGATGAAATGATGATAATTTGAAGGTCAGATAGGGGGGAATTTTATCTGAAATCTATTCACAGATGCCTCTTGAGCAAGCTAGAGATTTTGAGGTTTAACAAAAGATGGTGTATTCCCGATTTGGGATTAATTCAGGAGAAAATTTCAATCAATATCAAAGAAACCTAAGGAGTCTGTTGCTCAACTTGGGGCACATTTAAGTAAGTATCTTAATAAGTGGCTAGAACAGGAATGGATCACCTAATTAGACCAAATGAAAAATGTGTTTGGATTAGAACAATTTTATTCAATTCTACCAGGGGAATTGTCTTATCATATCAAGGACAAGGTTCCTAAAAATATGCAATAGGTTCACTCAGCCTTCCATCCTTCCAATACCAGTATACCCAGCTTGCAGGGGTGAGGGGAGCAACATGTAGCTTGTAGAATTTTTTAAAATGTAAATCACCCAGAGAGTGATTTAATTGCTACAGGATGGTATATAAGCAGCAAACTTTGCTTTTCAGTATGGACAGTTTCCACTCTTCAGTTTAGATGTACTAACATCCCTCTCCCTTAGCACTCCTCCTGTATATAAAAACAAAGGTCTAATGTCTTTAAGATAATTGCATGGGGAAGCCACAAAACACTTTTCAAACAGTGAGAAAAATACACTAAACAGCTGCCCCTTGATATTTATTTACTCAAAACTTGAAAAGGAGAGAAAAGAAATTGTACTCCAATACCTACGTGGCTACAGATTCTCACTTCCTTCTTTGAGCATCTTTGGAAACGCACAATCATAAAATGATAGAATAATAGAGTTGGAAGGGGCCTATAGGGCCACTGAATTCAACCCCTTGGTCAATGCAGGAATTCAAATCAAAGTATGACAAATGATTGTCTAATTTTTCTCTTGTATGCCTTCATCATACCTCTGAAGGAAATTGAATTAGGAAGTTTTTCCTGATATTCAGTTCATATCTGGTTTCCTGTAACTTGAGCCATTAGTGCATTCCTGGACTCTGGGATGATCGAGAGCAGATCCTTCCCCTCTTCTGTCTAACTATCTTTCAAATCCTTGAAAAGTGCTATCATATCTCCCCTCAGTTTTCTTTTCTCAAGGCTGAACATGCCAAGTTCTTTCCTCATACAACTTAGTTTCTGGTCCCCTGATCACCCTTTGTCGACTTCCTCTGAACTTGTCCCAGTTTGTCAGCATCCTTCTTAAAGAAGGATTTGGACACAGCATTCAATGAGTCCTAACCAGTCCCAAACAGAGGAGAATGAGTACTTCACAGGATTTAGAGACTAATCTTTTCTTAATGCATCCAAAATATGTATAATGTTTACATTTTTGAAGCAATGTCACACTGTCGCCTTATATTCAACTTGTGATCTACAACAATTTTAAGAATCTTCTTACATGTATTACTGAGCCAAGTATTCCCCATTTTGTAACTGGTTGTTTGATCATTTTTCCACAGCTGTAGAACTTTGCACTTATTACTCTTAAATTTCATTCTGTTGTTTTCAGACCAGTGGCCAAGCCTATTAAGATCTTTTTCAATTATGTTTGTATCCCAGGATGTTCCACCCAATTTTGTGTCATCCACAAATCTGATTAGAATTCCTTATATCCCCTCACCCAAGTCGTTAATAAAAATGTTGAAGAGCACATGGCTGGAGACTGAGCATCGTGGTACCTCACTTGTCAACTCCACCCAGTTTAAGAAGGAGCCATGCAGAAGCACTCTGAGTAGAATTTTGTAATCAACTGTGGATCCACCTGATAGTTATTCTATCTAGTACACTTCTTATTATCTTGCTAATCAGAATATCATGAGGAACTTTGTCAAAAGCTTTGCTGAAGTCAATATCTACACCATTCCCACCATCAATTAGGAAGGTTAACTAATAAAAAAGTGAAATAAGATTAGTTTGGCAAGATTTGTTCTTGGCATATTCATGTTTGCTTCTGTTTTCAGGGTGTTTGTGGAGTGACCACTTTATAATATCCTCTAGAATTTTCCATGGAATTGATGTCAGGCTATCTGGTCTGTAGTTCAAAGGGTCCTTTTTCATGATTGGGTATTTGTTAGTCTTCCTCCAATCATCCAGCACTTCAACCATCCTCCATGATTTAAAGAAAATAACAGACAGTGGTTCTCAGAGTTCTTCAGCCAGTTCCTTAAATGCTCTTAGATGCATTTCATGCAGCCCTGGAGATTTGAATATGCTCCTCATGCCATATTTAGGCATGTGACATATTTAGTTTTGAAAGAACAATGTGTGCTCCCCAAGATTACACAAATGCAAGGGAGGGTGATACCTTTTATTGGACCACTGAGAAATTAAACATGGATTAAATCATGGATGAAAGCCACTTCCTTGGGCTAAGCACAGCTCCTTCCTGGATAGTGAAGAAAAATTGTAGACAAGAGTTCGAATGATACATGTATGTGAGAGACTATCCAGGTCTTCTTGAGACTGGGTCTCTAGTGTCTCTGCAGCAAGGCTTGGGTTTTTTAAACAGAGCTCAGAAGCAATCACTGAATGCAAACTTCACTGTTCATTGAACTAGTTTGACAGACATTTTAAGGCTGTAATCCAGGTCTCATCACTTACAAATAAGATGAAAACATGTAAGGAATGTTCATCGTCATTTAGATGAAGCAATAACATCAGCTCAGGTTAAATGTAAAACAACCTAACATTGAGTTTAAAGGGGAATTCTGTGAGGTCAACTTTCTGCTGAACGGTATTAAAAATGGAAACCTAAGAGAATATTAAAAAGCAGTATTAAATTTACAGTGATAATATATTTGATTGTTTCTATTCCAATCCTCCTATCTACCTTCCTAAAACAAATTGTGCAAAGAATTTCAGGGAGAGGTTAAAATGGAAGAAATCTAGCTCCACACTTGAGTGGGCTGTTAATCTGGCTTTCAAAAAACTAATTCCTCCACTATTTCTGCAACAATTGACCCCAGGAAGCAAAAGAACTAGCATGTAAAACATTAAACCAAAGCTAATTTATCTTAAAGCAAAAGAAGGCAGGGAGAACAAGAAAGATACTCTTTTAAACAAGACTAAGATTCAATTGGAACAGAGCAGGAATATTTAAATGACTGATATAAATTAGATCTGTAACTGTCTTTATGGGAACAGGCAAGTCAAGTAGCAAAGTTATCTTTGGAAAAAATCTATTAGCAGTAATGGAATGATAATCCTTTTAGAGTCATTGATGCTGACAGATTAAATTCATTCAACAATTTTTTTTATTTGGTTAGTTCATTTGACACATGATAGGACCTAGATTATTTCTTTCAGTGTGTGAAAACCAAGTGCCTGGTTCTTGCTATGGCAAGCAGGGGAACTTGGCAGTATTAGACTCTGCCACCAAATGGTCAATGAAAGTGAACATATACACAGAGAAAGACACACATAATATCTAATATATCTTGTTACTGCAAGCTGAAAAGAGTGAGACTCATACTTATTCTACACAACTGTTCTACAGTGGTGCCTCGCTAGACGATGATAATCCATTCCACTGAAATCGCTGTTTAGCGAAATCATCGTCTAGCAAAAAGCATTTCCCCATTGGAATGCATTGAAAACTGTTCCCCCAATGGGGAAGAATCGTCGTTGTCTAGCAAAGATCGGCCATAGGAAAGCCGCTTTGCAAACTGCCGATCAGCTGTTTAAATAGCTGTCTTGTGAAGCTTAGGTCCCCAAAACACCCGTTTTGTGAGCATGGAGGGAGCTGTCAAAATCGTTGTCTAGCGAAAATTGGTTTGTGAAGCAGGGACCAAACATTGTCCAGCAAAATTCCCCCATAGGAATCACTGTTTTGCGAATCGCTATAGCGAGTGCAAAAAGTCAATGTCTAGCGAAAAAACTGTCATGCGGGGTAACTGTCTAGCGAGGCACCACTGTATATTTACTGTACTGTGATTTATATCTTATCCCAGCAATTCTTAACCTTTTCTTTACCATGAAGCCCCTTTAAATATATTTTGTTGCTGTGGGCCACCAAGACTTAACTCAAGATTTAAAAACCTAAAGTGCATCATTTATTTAAAGTTTCTCATGAAGGATCCAATGCACACACTCCTATTATAATATTTTTATTGGATGATTTCATACAAATTAATTAATTAAATCATCATCATTATCACCATTGTCTTTAATTCTTGCTGGAGAAACTGAAATTATAAGCACATAAAATAATTAATACGATACTTATACAAAATGTCACATGAAAATGGAAGCTAAAAATGACATGAATATAATGTGTACAAAATTGTACCTCGTTAAACACAAGTTGAGGGGGGAAAAGGGAACATATTATATTCATACAATTATAATTAATGAGAAGGCTGGTGCCGCATTTCACTTCTAAGCCTTATTTTATTGGTCTTAATTGCTCAAACTTTTATTCTGAGTTCTGACTCTACGTTTTGCAAAAGGTTTATATATTTATTTTTAAGATAAACAAGAGCAGAGAATGATTTTTGCACATTATTACGAAAGGCCACTCAGAGTGGTCTATTTGATCAGATGGGCGGGATACAAATCAAATCAAATCAAATCAAATCAAATCAAATCAATCAATCAATCAATCAATCAATCAATCAATCAATCAATCAATCAATCAATCAATAAGTAAGTAAGTAAATAAGGCATCAATACTTTCATACCCTCTTTGATAGTTCCTGAAAATCTGCTTAGAAGTGACCCCAGATACCTGGAAGACATTGTTCCTTGAACTGCAATTTCAGAGTGTTGTCTGTGGATATTTCTATGACCTTATCTTCCTGTGCTGCTGTGAGCCCCTTTAGTTCTTACACATTAACTGAAAAGGGATCTCTAATCCATTATAGGGTTGTTTCTCCCCAACACTTATCTCTGTGTCCAGGCTAGGTTTTATCAGTGACTCCTTGCTTTACCAAAACTTTTGCCTGAGGAGGTCACTGAATCAACATCTTAGTCTCCTTCAGCTTACCACCAATCCTCTTACCAATATACCTCAAACTCTTACCTCAGAAAATTGCTGTAAATGACAGTGTGGCAGATACTTTTCTATCAATTCTGAACTTGTTCACTCAATCAGAATAACAGCTAGTAGGTCTCTAAATCCCAACACTCAGGATCTTCCAAGATTTCTTCTGGATTTACAAAATCTCCACTGGATTTTGGATCCCACTCCACTGCCACCAATGTCACTTTAAAAAATATCTTTCCCTTAAAAAGTTTCACATCAGCCATTAACCACACCAGACACAGTGGTTAATGAATGAAAAATGATATTTCGTTATTACAAAGTAACAACTTGGGAAACAAATCTAGGTTTCAGTTCTTCTTCAGTTTCAACCTAACAGCCAAACCACACACACCCTCTTTCTTCAGTTTCAAGTTTCTTCTTATTTATTATTGATTAATTGATTTGATTTGATTTGATTTGTACCCCGCCCATCTGGTTTATAAGACCACTCTAGGTTCTTCTTCTTGTCTCTGTCTTCAGCCCTCCAGCCCTCTCCTCCTTCAAACTTCAAGACAGGCTGGCCACATGCACCACCCAGCCAATCACCTTGCTTCCCTATTAACAAGCAAACTGGACAGGGTTTATGTTACAGTGATGAAGTATCAATTCCAGCTTTTGGATCATTGCTCTGATCTTGTATTCAATTTGAAAAACTGTAACCTTTTGTCCTTGAAGATTTAAGTTGAATATATTTAAATGGGTGAAGATATCTGATATGCTAATTTGACTAAGCAGGAAAAATCTGTCAAATGATCACTGAGGTGAAATTGCTTCTCCATGAGAAATAATCTTATCTCATCTCTCGATTCCCCAAAACTAGACAAAACTTGTGATAGCCAAAAAATTTCACAGTGTAGCAAAAGTTGATGGTGTTCACTGTCCATATCTTTGCGAAGCTCGTCAAAAAGTCTTGAATTCTGTGATTTACTTTTTATAAAGTTGACAATTTGGATTGATTCATTTAAGGCCTGCTTTAGTTTTTGTGGTATTTTCTTAACAACTAAAGTCTCCATACGTGTGTAGCAATGGTACCAAGTTATTCATGATATAACTTCCTTAATCTGAGACCAGCCCTCAAGGAAGGACTGAAATTACTATCTGCCTCCCACAATAGAACATTTTGCCAAACAACCAATGCAATTTCAGCTCCATGGCCTAAACTCTGATTTTCAAATATTCAAAGAGAAAACCAATTACTCTAATGACTGAGAACGTTTTTTAGCTGAAAGCCAGAAGGTAGAAATGGTGCCAGTCAAATATCTCAGAGGAAGTTATGTCACTGTGATAGGACTTTAAATCCCAAGTCCACAACATAACACTTTAAAAGAGCATAAATCCTCCCAACTTGTTAGAGCTGGCTAATACATTTTAAAGTAATGTATTAGTAATGCACTTAAGTACCTAAAATACCCCCAACACCATTAGCTTCATAATCTAAAACTGCATTTTTACCTGAAGAGTCATCACTGGGTAGGTCCTATAACTAGTTCACACTTGGCTAAGAGACACACAGTGTGGTGCAGTGGAATAGAATTATGGACTAGGACTCAGGTAGACATGGGTTTGAATTCTCTTTCGGCTATGGACACTTGGGGGAAGGGTGGAACTGGCAAAACCGCTCTTTAAAACCACTTATAGTGGTGCCTCGGTTAACGATTACCTCATTAAACAAAACTGCTTGACGATGAAGTTTTTGTAATCGCTTTTGCAATAGCAAAACGGTGTTCTAATAGGGAAAAATCGCTTAACAATGATCAGTTCCCTGCTTTGGGAACCGATTTTTCGCTCGACAATGTTTTTTAAACAGCTGTTTGGCAGCTCTAAAATGGCCGCCCACTGTGCAAAATGGCTCCCCGCTGTGATTTAGGACGGATTCCTCGCTTTACAGGCACTGAAAATGGCCACCCCTATGGAGGACGCTGAGGTATTTAGCCCATTGGAACACATTGAACCTGTTTTCAATGCATTTCAATGGGCTTTTTCGTTTCGCTTGACGAGGATTTCGCTTAACAGCAATTTCAACGGAACGAATTATCTTTGTCAAGCGAGGCACCACTGTATTTGAAATCCTGATGAGGGATGCTATGATTGATTCCATCTTGACTGCACATCACTCACACTTGTCTAATCTCTAAAAGTGAGGGTATTCAGAGAGGGGAATAGAGATGGCAATCTCAACAAACATTCAGCTTTATATGGGCGGAAGCTGTCCTTCAAACATTCTATGCTAGTTCACAGTAATATCCCATTTTCCTATTGATCCTAGAGCAGTGGTTCCCAACTTTGGACAACAACTCCCAGAAACCCTGGCCAGCACAGCTAAGACTTCTGGGAGTTTTGGTCTGAGAACATTTGGGGACCCATGTTTGAAACCTTAGGTTCCCATACGCAAAGATAATGGATGAAACAAGTGCCACTGCCATAACATCTGGAAGACAACACATTCTCAAGCCCTAGTTTATACAAAAAGAAATCATGCTGTATTCTTCTTGATGCATACAATTCACACAGTGGAAAATCTTGTGCTTGATTAAAAGACAAAGTGCATCTCTTGTTTCCATAGTGTTTGACTATGCATTTCCTAACTCTAAAGTGCTCGATGGAGCCACTAAATTCCACAGAATCATAAATGTATCTACATAAACTAGTCCAAAAACAAACAAACTAAAACTACAAGCAATGACTAACTCTCTGGATATTTTTCTCTTGAATGCATGGGTCAGAATCCTATTCCATATTTAAAAGCATGCAAGAGCAATTGCAAAGGTGCCACAGCTAATTGATGAGGTGTTCATTGCATTTTTAGTTGATTGCCTGATCAGGCAACCCTGTATGAGTCTGTCATCTTGTCAATTAGAGGGTGGTGGCAGATCAGCTTCAGGCACTCCTGGATGAAACAGATGCCCTGGATCCATTCCAGTCGGGCTTCAGGCCTCGTCACGGTACAGAGACGGCATTGGTCACCCTCTACGATGACCTGCTGAGGGAGGCTGACAGGGGCAAAATGTCTCTGTTGGTCCTCCTCAATATTTCAACGGCCTTTGATACTGTCGACCACGGTATCCTCCTGGGGAGGCTCTCCGAGTTGGGAATCGGTGGCTTGGCGTTAGCCTGGCTCCGTTCCTTCTTGGAGGATTGTCCCCAGAGAGTCCAGCTTGGGGAGAGTGTCTCGGCCCCGTGGAGCTCCAACTGTGGGGTCCCGCAGGGGTCGATTATCTCCCCAATACTGTTTAACATCTATATGAGGCCGCTAGCTGGGGTCATCAGGGGGTATGGAGCAATGTGTCACCAGTATGCTGATGACACTCAGCTCTACATCTCCTTTTTTCCAACCGCAGGTGATACCGTCCTGTTCCTTCAGCGCTGCCTGGGGACTGTACTGGAATGGATGCAGGAGAATGGTCTGAGGCTGAACCCGGACAAGACGGAAGTTCTGAGGGTGGGGAGCCCCGTGGTTGGTGGCTTGGGTGGCTCTCTCTCGTTTGGGGGGGGCGGCCCTGGCTCCGGCAAGTGGGGTCCGCAGCTTGGGCCTACACCTGGACCCGGCGCTCACCATGGAAACACAGGTGGTGTCGGTTGTCCGTTCCGCCTTTTTCCATCTTTGGTGGATTGCCTGGCTGTGGCCCTACCTCGACATGGGGGCTCTCACTACCTTAGTTGCATGCGCTTGTAATCTCAAGATTAGAGCACTGCAACGCGCTCTACGTGGGGCTGCCTTTGAGGTTGATACGGAAACTTCAGATGGTGCAGAATGCAGCGGCCAGACTCCTTATGGGAGGGAGGAAATACCATCACATTACTCCGACACTGGCCAGATTGCATTGGCTGCCCATTCGTTTCCGTATCGAATTCAAAGTTTTAATGCTCACTTCTAAGGCCCTAAATGGTTTGGGACCTCGATACTTGGCGGAAGGCCTTCTCCCACCAAGATCTACCCGGATCACCCGCGCGACCCAGGAGGTGAGGCTGACGCCGAGGGAGGCCCGGAGGGAAAAGACTCGAAACCGGGCCTTTTCGGCGGTGGCTCCTCGCCTTTGGAACAATCTCCCCCCTGAGATTCGCGCGGCCCCTACGCTGGGTACATTCAAAATCCAACTAAAAACATGGTTTTATGTTCAGGCCTTCCCTCCTGCCAGCATTTAATTTAATTTAATTTATTTAATTTAACTTTCTCTCTTTCTTATCAATAATGGATGCTCATGGATTTATATTGTTTTAATTGTATATGTTCTGTTGTTAGCCGCTCAGAGTGGTATAAATATACCAGATGTGCGGGATATAAATCAAATAAATAAATAAAATATATATATAAATAAATATAAATATCCAATAGTATTCTGGTGATAGAAAGATCAGAGGATTATGGTAATTATAATTAAATTATTAAGTAAACAAAATTCTTAACTGGCCATTTCTGCAGATACAGATATTACTAACAGGGAGAAAATCATGTACTACCTCCACAGTCCCCATACAGCTATGGAAGATGGGGGGCTTGAGGGCAGGGGGAGGAGGGGCAAGGTGGTAACATTAATTTAGCACCATACACAGAGATGAATAATTTTTGATTCCTGACTCCAGGCAAAGCACAGTTGACAAATAAAGGCAGACCAATGAGGCTTGCAACCAGAGCTCACAAACAAGAGAGCAAACGGGAGTTTGCCATGGGAGAGAAAGGAAGGAGACCAAGGAGACAAAGACAGAGAGGTAAGTAGATTTTTCGCTAGAGTGACACCAAGAAAGGGCCTGAAGTAACCCCTAGTAATTGCCCAGACAGAAGCACCATGTACTCTACTTAAAGAACTGTGTGTGCTGTAGAACAGGAAGGGGTGTGTCATTAACAGGAAGAGCTGTGTTATTGGCCTAACAGAAAGGGGAGTGTCCTGATTACCACTGAAGGCTTTAAATAGCAGCTGTGAGTTCTGGGAGGGCCTGTGTTAGGTGAAACAATCAAGGGACAGGTGGGAATGCAACAAATTGGCGGCACAGTGGTGGGATATGAAACAATACAATGAAAAATTGAATGGGCTTGAGTTTAAAGGTATTCCTAGATAGGAGGGGTTAGGACCTGTGGTAAAAAGTGGTTACCTGTTAAGAGTCTTGTGGAAGACTAAGTTTTGGGGCTTTTGAACTGGATCTGGAGAATCCTAAGATACGGAAATACCTACTTAAGAGAAATATTTTACCTCAGGATTTATAAGACCAAGTGGCTAGCTCAAAATCCGGAACTCTGAAAGTAAAGAGCAGTAGTAGATGGAGTAGAAGCCTAAGTCAGAATACATCTGAGGTGATAATAAAAATTAAAAGTAAAGAAAAGCTAAGCAGAAAGTTGTTCCTGTGTCTGGAGACAAGAAAATATTGTGGCAAGGGTTGTAAGCTTTGGAGTAGCTGAGGCAAGCTACTGGGAAATGTGCAACCTAGTTATAAGGAAAGCCACTGAAAGAAAGGTCATTTTGGCTTTGGTGAGGGAAAAGAATCAATCTAATAATAAATAATTGTGTTGTTTATGCCACCCAAACTTAGTAAAAAGTTGGTTATGGAGGCACAAGTTGAGCCCCAGGGTGCTGAGGGAAATGGGAATCCTTAAATTCAAAGTGAGGAAGAAACTGAGAACTCACTGATAATTGCCTCAGAGGGAAAAAAATATCTAAAGCTCCCTAGATTTTGAAAAATGGAAGCTAGAACAAAAATTTAATCTTAAGGAGCTAGCTATGAAAAACCAATTAGAATTAGAAATGAAGGGAAAAGAAAAGGGGAACTTGAGCAGAGCCAACACCATATTCTCTGGTCTCATTCAATGATTTTCCCTGCCCGATCCCAAGTCTGGAAATCTCATTTCTTGCAGGGCAACAATGTCCATCTGCAGCCTACTCAGTTCCATGTTGATGACAGCTGTCTTGCGTGCATCTATAAGTGTAGATTTGCTCTGCAGTACATCATATCTGCATTTTTGTGCAGCTATAATGATGGAATACTTGGAAACATATTTTGAGGAATTGTTCTGGGACACATGCATTTCTGTGGTACTAGAGATCTTTTAGTTGCTATAGGGATATAAATAACTCTTGGGAGAATACAGAATGCATGTTTTGCATTTATCTGTTTTCTAGTGTTTTCACTGAAATATCTTAAATTGCAGGGTGGGGAAAAAACCATGTTGCCTTGGCTGCTGAGAACCTGTCAGGGCTATGAAAACTTGTCTATTCACTTTTCTCAGAATCCAATCCTCATTGTCATACTGTGCCAGTTCTGTATTACATTGTGAGACTCTTCTGTTGTGTGTGATGTGTGGAGCTTTTAGAATGCATCTTCTCTAATGTATTATTTTTAATAGCATATACATTGTAGTGCTCCCATTCCTTTTTAATGCATTGCTCCCATAGATTGGTATATCTTTGTGCACATTGCTTAAATAAGCACTTGTTTATTCCTGTGCATTCTTCAAATTTACTTGCTGGTTTGGGCATTATTTCCCTTCACCAAGGTGCACCACAGACATCAGAAATATATAGGTTACTAATGTGGGAAGTGTGAACTTAAAAAGCATATTTACATTCCTTCTCCTATGCATCTATGATGGAACACTGGTGTGTCTGGAAACTGAGTCATGGCAAATGGACTTCTTTCTTGTTAGGCTAAAATAGTCTCACTACTCATCCAAGCAGCTTCTTTAGTCTTTATGCTTGGATGAGTAGCAAAATGTCTCAGCCTAACAATAGGTCCAGTTGCCATGATTCAATTTCCAGATAACCATACCTGGATGACTGAGAATCTTCACAGATATAACACTGGTGTGATGTGCATGATTTCTATAACATGTTATATTCATGTTATGAGCAATGTTCTCTCTAAGTTTCTGTCCCGCTGTGTGGGAGCCTTGCTCCATGTGCACAGGGTGGGCGGGGATTCATTCAAAATGGGAAGTAAACAAACAGGCTGCGTGCAAACCCAACAGAGGTCTGGGCAAACGTGCACATGTGCAGCTTAGAAGAGAATATAGGACAGTTGCTGGACTCCCTGTTGCCTCACTTGAACTGAATTATTTCCTACGGTAGCTAGTGAAATGGTGTCAGGGTGACTGTATGAGAATAAAGCTCCATTCTGTAGCAGTAATAGCATGAAACAGTACTTTGCAATCTTGAGACCCAAGATGCTATTGGATCTCAGCTATTGGAAGTCTAAGCTAGTGTGGTCAGTAATTTGGTGTAACGGGCAGCCATGACCTCACCTGTCCGTCACAGCTGGGCAGTGAATCATCAGCCAATGGTGTGACGGAGGGTGGAAATGAAGGGGAGGAGCTGGTATAAAAAAGGGGGGGGTTAAGAGTGTGAGAGGGAGATAGTGAGTGAGTGAGATCTGGAGAGATCTAGTGTGAGAGTTTGTTAGAGGCCTGTGTGCCTGAGTGTCAGTGAGGGGAAGTCTATGTGTTTAATTAAAATAAGAAAGTGATTTCCATCTTGATTATCTTCATGTGATTTTCATATTTTATTTTGTAATCAATAAATCAGTTTCATTTTTGAAAGAAACCCCTGTCCTTTTTATTTAAAGGAAAGGTTGGTGGCAGCAAGAGTGTGTGGTAGCGTGGTGGGCATTCTGAGAGGCCTGAGTAAGCAGTGACTTTGGAGTGGCCAGCCACGTCACACTTGGGATTCCAGAAGTTGTAGTCCAGCCACACTAGGAAACCCAAAATTAAAGGAAGCAGTGAGTGCTTGAACAGTATACTTGGTTACTGACTAGCTTCCTCACATGTTAAATCACAGGAAAAACAAATGGAGGATCATAAAAGATTACAAAATACAAACTTTTTTTCTTTAACATCTAACAGCTCTAAGTTCTTTAAGAATAATTATTTCTGTTTTTATACCATTCTGTTATTTTTACTGGATGCCCTGTGTGATATAGTGGATAGAATGACAGACTAGGAGTAAGGAGACTTGGGTTTGAATCCTCAGTCATGGAAATTCACTAGGGTTGTGGAAATGGTACACCCACTCCTTAAATATCTCCCTTACCTTGAAAGCCCTATTAGGGTCACTATTAAGCCAGTTCTGGTGTGATGGCACATTATTATTATTCATTCTAGAATGTATGGTGTTATCAGTGTCTTTCAGGATATCATCATGACAGTAACTTGCAGTATTTTAAATGGTGCTTGACAAAAATGCTTCTGATGCAACACAAATTCACCTATTCTCTAGTGCTCATCACTTTATATTTCCTAGGGCATTTTTGAAATACAGTACATAAAACACTCAGAACAAGCCTCCTTTTGAACTAAGGAAAATAAAGTATAGAATTCTACTCATTCTTCAGTCTAGATGTATTCTTTATTCAGAATGAGAGATGCAGATTGTAAAAGTAAGATTTTAATGCATTTTTAACACAAATGGCTGCGGTACCACGTGCTTACATGTCACAATCAATGTTTTAATCTCAAAGGTACCACAAAATGTTTTTATTGTAGGGGTACATAATGTGTTGCACTCCAGAAGTCTGAATGCATAATTCTTCACTACTAATTACTCTGTATGATTGATGGGATTTGTAATGCAACATTTCCTACCCAGTCTCACTGTTGTTGCTGTAACTGCTTTGGTTCTCCTTTGGAATGTATCTGTCTCTTGAGAAATCTAGCAAATTGGTGATTTCATGATTGTTCAAGGCATATATCAATCTGAACCAATCCTCCTGCCTCCATATTAGTATCTCATCAAAAAGCAGGGTGAAAGCATGTATAAGAACATAATGGTTGCTTTGGTATGACATACTCCAGTACTGTTTAATGAGGGGTGTAGGGATACGCAAGAATGTTGCATGCATAGGAATCAAGAAAATAAATCCACAATCTTCATATTCAATGTGAAATTTAAGTGAGTTTTTCATGTGTTTAGGAGAAAGTGAAATTGACTGATTTATTGATCAAGGTCTAGAATTTTGTCCTCAACTCTTCAGGGTTTGCACCTGAACTTAATATATTCAGATTTGTCTGTGGTCCTGAATTAGCCTTGCTGTTGTTTTTGTTATGTTCTCTCAAGTCACTTATTACTTGTGGCAACCTCTTGAAAGAGTGACCTCTAAAATATCCTGTAGAGTGTGTTTCCTTCACAAAGGCACTGTTATGATCAGCTTACAAACGATGGTGATTTAAGACTGGAGTGGGCAAAGTGTGGCCCAGGAGCTCCATATCCCTCTAAAGCCATTCTTGGTTCCTTCCAACCCAGAAGCAGATTTCCACCAATATTTGGTTTTTATTTTTATAGATTCCTTGATTTTCTTCAGGTATGGTGTGGGTCCTGGTAGGGGGCCTACCTTTGTCATAGTTAGCAAGAATTCAAGATTACTGTGAGCATCAGTATGCATACTGTCTAGTTGGGTTGTACGTATCCCTTTTGGAACACTATAAATAAAACAAGAGTAATCATAGAAAAAGACTTACTATAAAAACAATTTAAAACCAACTGATTGGTTCAAAATTGGGAAAGGAGTACAACAAGGCTGTATATTGTCTCCATGCTTATTTAACTTATATGCAGAATACATCATGCGGAAGGCTGGACTGGAGGAATCCCAAGCCGGAATTAAGATTGCCGGAAGAAATATCAACAACCTCCGATATGCAGATGATACCACTCTGATGGCAGAAAGTGAGGAGGAATTAAAGAACCTGGTAATGAAGGTGAAAGAGGAGAGTGCAAAAAAAAAAACGGTCTGAAACTCAACATAAAAAAAAAAACTAAGATCATGGCCACTGGTCCCATCACCTCCTGGCAAATAGAAGGGGAAGATATGGAGGCAGTGACAGATTTTATCTTCCTGGGCTCCATGATCACTGCAGATGGAGACAGCAGCTACAAAATTAAAAGACGCCTGCTTCTTGGGAGGAAAGCGATGACAAACCTTGACAGCATCTTAAAAAGCAGAGACATCACCTTGCCAACAAAACCCCGAATAGTCAAAGCTATGGTTTTTCCTGTTGTGATGTATGGAAGTAAGAGCTGGACCATAAAGAAAGCAGCTAATTGTGTATCCACCTGACACTTGATCTATCCAGCTCACATCTAGTTAGGCTGGTAATCAGGATATCATGGGGCACTTTGTCAAAAGCTTTGTTGAAGTCAAGATATACTACATCTACAGCATTCCCTCTGTCTATCAGGGAGATGACCCGATCAAAAGATGAGATCTAATTAGTTTGGCAGAATTTGTTCTTGACAAATCCGTGTTAGCTTCTAGGTCTTGTTTTCTAGGTGCTTGCACTACGACTGCTTTACAATCTGTTCCATAATTTTGCCTGGGATTGATGTCAGGCGACTGGCCTGTAGTTCTCAGGTTTTTCTTTTTTGCCCTTTTTGAAGATAGGGACAACATTCACTCTCCTCCAATCCTCACCCATTTCCCATGATTTCAAGAAAATAATGGATAGTGGCTCCTTCAGTACTCTCAGATGCAGTTCATCCAGCCCTGGAGATTTGAACTCGTTCAAGGTGGAAAGGTATTCCTTGATAATTTGTTTATCAATATCCAGCTGCAATCCTGCCCCCCCCACTTGCAATTCCAATTTCTTATAAGAAAAGACTGAACTGAAATAGGAATTCAGCACCTCTGCCTTTTCTTTGTCCTCTGCTATCATTTTTCCATCTCCATTGTGGAGCTGTGCCACTATGTCTTTTTTTTGTCTTTTCCTACTCACATAGCTGAAGAATGCTTTTTATTGCTTTTATTATCTCTAGCTAACCTCAGTTCATTCTCAGCTTTTGCCCTCCTAATGCCATCCCTAGATTTCCTTGCTACTTGTCTGTACTCTTCCTTGGTGGCCTGGCCTTCTTTCCATTTCCTATACATGTCTTATTTGGTTTTTAAGTACTCCCTGAGCTTTTTGCGAAGCCACACTGGCTTTTTTTTGCCACCTCCCCCCTTTCTTTCTTGTTGTAATTGTTTGTAATTGTGCCTTTAATATTTCTTTTTTTTTTAGAAGTTCCCACCCTTCTTGGACTCCTTGTTAGGATCTCCTGCCATGTGACTTTACTTATCCTTGTTCTGAGGTTATTAAAATTGGCTTCTTAAAAGTCCAGTAGAACTGTGTGGCTACACTCTGCTTTCATTTCCTTTGAAATCAAGAATTCTAGAAGGATATAGTCACTCTCACCTAGAGTTCCCCTTATTGCCATTTTCCCCACCAAGTCATTTGTGTTGGTCAGAATCAAGTCAAGAAGAGCAAATCCTCTTGTTTCTTTCTCCACTTTTTGTAGGAGAAAATTTTCATCCACACAAGCCAGGAATTTCTTGGAAGAGCCATACTTCACAGAATTTGCCTCCCAACATATATCTGGATAATTGAAATCTCCCATCGCTGCTACGTCGTGTCTCTTTGAAAACCCTGCAATTTGTTTTTCAAAAGTTTCATCCACTTCCTCTCTATGATTGGGCAGTCGGTAGTAGACTCCAAATACCAAGTTCCTTTTGTTTTTGGCCCCAACTAGACTGATCCAGGTGCTCTTGATGAGACAGCCACTCTCCTCCTCCTGTATTTCTGTGCAGGAATGTGTATTTTTGACGTATACTGCAACTCCACTTCCCTTTTTATTCTCTCTGTTCTTTTTGATCAGTTTATATCACTCAATTGCTGTATTCCAGTCATGAAATTCATCCCACCAAGTTTCAGTTATTTCTATCAAGTCATACTTACCCTCCTGAATTAAAATTTCCAGTTCTTCTTGTTTGTTATCCATACTCCTGGCATTCATATACAGACACCGGAGTGTGTGTGATTTGTGGCCTCTTTGTCCATTTTGATGAATATTATGAATATTATTATTATGTTTATTGTTATGTTTATTATTATGATTATCAGGGCTTGAAAAATTTTAGAATGTCTCACTAGTCAGTCAAAAATTTCATCTGTCAGTACAGTATGACCGGACTACAGCCTTGTAATTTATGTTAACAAATTTAAACTAGGCACTTGTTCACTTTTATTTCTATGTGACAATGCGTCCAAATCCCAAATAAATTGTATTACTTACCCTCAGACTTGGGTTGCTTTATTACCTGTGTGCCTGTGGGGTCATGAAGCTTGTATTTTGAATGCCTTTCTTTTGAATGTCTTCAGCAAAAATAAAACTGAAAGCAAAAGCGCCCGGCCTCTTAAGGAGCTACAGTTCCCTCCCACCCCAGTATGTTTCCTCATTCAGTTGAAAGTGGAAACAGGGAAACTCCATATTCTCCAGCATGGGACTAATCTACATTCTCTTGCAGAGCTATATATCTATGTGCCGCTCGAACTCTCTTCTTGTGAGAAGAGGGTTGTTTTCTTTTTGCAGTGGGAGGGGGAGGGGAGGACTGCAGGATCAGAGAGAGACACAGGTGGAGGTTAAGGAAGCAGGGAGGGAGGGAGCTGTGGCTCTTCAAGCAGCATTGTTACAAATGAGTGGACAAGTAGATTTTTCAAGCCCTGGTGATTATTATTTTTCCTGTTTTTATTGTTGCCGTTTTGATCAGTTTGGTTCATTCCTCTTATAGGAACGTAAGGCTTCATCTACCCTTAACTCTGTCCCTCCCCCTTCCAATTCAGTTTAAATCCCTCCCGATACAGTTCTTCATGCTGTGGCCAAACACATTCTTCCCAGTCCTTGTTAGATGCAAGACTGTATCTGTAGGTTTTATGAGTGATGGCAATCCTTCCATCACATCTCTTGTCCATTCTCCAGGGAGACAGCATACCTGGTGAGTCCATGAATCTTCCGGGCAAATTTCAGTCTCAATTCCATGTAGCAGGGAGTCCCCTACTACAACTACTTTCCTCTTCTTCTTTTTGTAGGGTGTGGGTTCAGTGACTGTATTCTGCTGCGATACAGCCCTACTCATGTCTTCCTGTGGGGTCTCCTCTGCATCCTGTCGCCACGGTCTGTTAACCTCACGGGATGCGTGGGGTTTAGGGTGAAAGCCAACAAGCAGATCGATAACCCTGCACCATGCAACAATTGTAAGAAAACTTCTGCCCTAAAGCTGGGCATTTGGAATGTATGGACAATGACCCCTGGCTTTTCTGACTAGGGCTTTTATGGCGACCTGCAGGAAATAGACGATGTGCACAAGACAGCTGTCATGGACATGGAACTGAGTAGACTGCAGATGGACGTTGTTGCTCTGCAAGACACGAGATTGCCAGACTCAGGATCTGTCAAAGAAAAAAACTTCTCATTCTTCTGGAAGGGAAAACCATTCAATGAGACCAGGGAATACAGTGTTGGCTTTGCAGTCAGAAATACTCTTCTGAGATCCATTGTTCCACCTACTGTGGGGACTGAAAGAATCCTGTCTCTGCAGCTCCACTCATCAGCGGGACCAGTCACCCTCATGCACCAACACTGTCGTCCACAAGTCAAAGACAAATTCTATGAAGATCTGGCAGGTACTATCAAAAAAGTCCCTGAAAGAGAGGCACTGTTCATTCTCAGAGACTTTAACGCTAGAGTTGATGCTGATCACAATTCTTGGCCCACGTGTCTAGGCCATTTTGGCATTGGAAAGATGAACGAAAATGGCCAACGCTTGTTGGAGTTTTGCTGTTATTACGGTCTCTGTGTCAGCAACACATTCTTTAATAGGAAGCTTCAACACACAGTTTCTTGGAGACATCCAAGATCCAAGCATTGGCATCACTCGATTTGATCCTCACTAGACGTTCTAGCCTCCCTAGTATTACGATCACACACAGTTACCAGAGTGCTGATTGTGATACTGATCACTCCCTGGTGTGTAGCAGAGTAAAACTGTGAACAAAGAGATTGTATCACACGAAAAAGGAAGGAAGACCAGATACTGACATCAGCAAGACTCGGGTTCAAATAAAAGTGGAAGAATTTGCCCAAGCACTTGAGGAAACCCTTCCAGGGCCAGCTAATGAAAATGCACCTGAACGATGGGAACATTTCAAGAATGCTGTGTATAACACTGCCTTGTCCACATTTGGCAAGAAGACCAAAAAGATGGCTAACTGGTTCGAAGCCCATTCGGAAGGAGTTGATGCAAGCCATCGAGGATAAGAGGAGAGCTCTAGCAGGATACAAATCCTGTCCTAGCATGTTCCAACAATTATTGGTTTCGGCTCTGCTTTCAGATACAGATAGCAGCGGACACAGATAACATCAAGGGAATGTGTGATGGTATCAAGCAGGCTTTAGGTCCAATACAGAAGAAATTGGCTCCCTTGAAGTCTGCTACAGGTGTGATCATTCAGGACCGAGCACAGCAGATGGACTCCTGGGTGCAGCACTACTCTGAGCTATATTCCAGAGAGAATGTAGCAACAGAAGAAGCATTAAATAACACTGAGGGCCTGCCTGTCTTGGAAGAGTTGGACAGCAAACCAACCTTAGCAGAAATAAAAACAGTCTTGGATTCCCTCGCCTCCGGCAAGGCACCTGAGAAAGATAACATCCCTGTTGAAGTGTTGATATGCTGTAAAGAGACCATCACCATCGAGCTGTATGAAGTCTTTCGTCTTTGCTGGAGGGCAGGCGGAGTACCACAGGACATGAATGCAAACATCGTCACATTGTACATGAACAAAGGAGACAGGAGCGACTGTAATAACTGCCGTGGCATCTCTCTTCATAGCGTTGTAGGGAAGCTGCTTGCCCGTGTTGTGCTGAAGAGGCCCCAGGTGCTTGCAGACAGAGTCTATCCAGAATCACAGTGTGGATTTCAAGCGAATAGATCCACCACTGACATGGTATTTTCCCTCAGACAGTTGCAGGAGATATGCAGGGAACAACAACAGCCACTCTTTGTAGCCTTCCGAGATCTCACAAAGGCCTTTGATTTGGTTAGCAGGGATGGCCTTTTTAAAATACTTCCCAAGACTGGATGTCCACCTCAACTCCTTAACATCATCAGGTCCTTTCATGAGGGAATGAAAGGCACAATATAGTTTTTGATGGCTCAGCATCAGATCCCTTTGACATCTGAAGTAGAGTGAAACAGGGCTGTGTCCTCACACCAACCCTTTTTGGGATCTTTTTTGCTGTCATGCTGAAGCACGGCTTTGAAACTGCAATAGAAGGTGTCTATCTCCGGACTAGACCAGATGGAAAGCTCTTTAATCTCTCTGAGAACGAAGACCAAAGTCCAGCTGAAATGCATATGAGACTTCCTCTTCGCCGATGACACAGCCATTGCTGTCCACTCTGCTGAAGACCTCCAATAACTCATGAATCGTTTTAGCAAGGCCTGTCAAGACTTTGGACTAACAATCAGCATTAAAAAAAACACAAGTCATGGGCCAGGGCGTGGACTCACCTCCCTCTATTACCATCTCCACGCAAGAATTGGAGGTTGTTCATGAATTTGTGTACCTTGGCTCAACGATCTCTGACACTCTCTCCCTAGATGTCGAGCTAGATAAATGCATTGGCAAAGCAGTTACCATGTTATTTACTCACAAATAGAGTATGGCTCAATAAGAAGCTGACGACATACAGTGGACCCTTGACTTACAGACGGCTTGACTTACAGACTTTTTGAGTTACAGACTTCTCTGGCTGCAAAATTTAGGTTTGACTTGCAGACTGAGATTTGACTTACAGACCAGAAAAAAACCAAAATGGAACAAAAATGGCCTGTTACGGGATTAATCGGTTTTCAATGCACTGTAGGTCAATGGAGACTTGACTTACAGACTTTTTGACTTGAGAACCGCCTTCCAATACGGATTAAGTTCTCAAGTCAAGACCCCACTGTATAACAAGATCCAGGTCTATAGAGCCTGTGTCCTGAGCACATTCCTGTACTGCAGTGAGTCTTGGACCCCAGGAGAGGAAGCTGAACACCTTCCAGATGCGTTGCCTCCAACGCATTTTTGGTATCACCTGGCAGAACAAAGTTCCACATAGAGTAGTCCTAGAATGAGCTGCAATTTTTAGCATGTATATATTACTGAAATAGCGACGTCTACGTTGGCTTGGGCATGTCGTGAGAATGGCTGATGGTCGGATTCCAAAAGATCTCCTGTGTGGAGAATTAGTACAGGGAAAGCGCCCCAGAGAGAGACCACAGCTGTGATACAAGGATACCTGCAAGTGGGATCTGAAGGCCTTAGGAATGGACCTCAGCGGATGGGAAACCTTGACATCTGAGTGTTCAGCCTGGAGGCAGGCGGTGCAGCATTCAGTCTCGAGAGATTATGGTAACGTGCTCTGAATAGATTGCCTCTCCCAATTTGAAGATGCAGGCTGATGCAAGAGGCTGTCCCAAAACTAGCAAAATCAGGAAACTGGACAGGGGACAGATTGTATTTGTCTTCAGTGTGGAAGGGACTGTCACTCTCGTATTGGCCACACTAGACACAGTTCCAAGACCTCTATCCATAATCTCTCGAGACTGAAGAATGCCTACCTAAATAATGGGTGGTCTGGTATATGAAAAGTAGCAGTGTCAGATCAAATCCCAGCTCTTTGTCTGATCAGTTTAGATCTAAGCATGTGCACAGTGTATTAATAGTAACCTGCTTTCAGGGGAGGCAAATTGAAGCCTCTGAGGGAAGTGCTGAAACTCTCAACAAGAAATCCAAGACCCACTTTAGCTGAACATCCTGAAATGAGGGAGATAGCTCATTCAGTGCTAATGAAAAATCCTAAGAGTTCCTCCTTTATTAAGGAGTAGAAGGAAGATATTGACTTATATGAATGCTTTGGAAAAGTTAATGAGAATCCCATTGCACTGACCCCTGAACACCCAGAGAGGTATTGTTGGAAAACATTTATTATCTTTATCTTGGCAGTGAGACGAGCCAAATCTATTCAGATGATTATTAATACACTTCAAGACCAAGCCCTAGAAATTACACAGGAGATGAAAATTGTTAAACAGAAAGTTAAGGAAGTGGAAGACAAGGCAGAAGCAAATTAGACTAGGATAAGCTCGCTGGATGAGAGAATCAGTGAAACAAACAAAAAGCTGATTTATCTGGAAGACAATTCTAGACGGTCCAATATTAAAATAATGAATTTTGAATTGCAGCATGGACAAGACCTTTAAAAAGAGATTATAATGTGAGTTAATTCCATAATGGGCACACAACATTGGATGGACAGGACATAGAAAGAGCTCATTTTGTTGGTAATCCTAAAAAAGCCCAAGGACAAGACCAGTGGTGGTGAAGTTTTTCAATTATACAAAGAAAGAATAATTTATGAGTGAAATTAAACACAAACAAGATCAGGTGGTCTACAGGGGCACTAAACTGCAGATTTTCTAAGATTTAAGCAGTGACTCTTTGAATTCAAGAAAATCTATGAAGCCTGTTACAGCAGTGTTCCCCAACCTTGGGCCTCCAGATGTTCTTGTACTTCAACTCCCAGAAATCCTAGCCAGCAGAGGTGGTGGTGAAGGATTCTGGGAGTTGTAGTCCAAGAACATCTGGAGGCCCAAGGTTGGGGAACACTGTGTTACAGGAGTGTTGATCAAAAATAATCTCAGATACCAATGGGGGCATCCAGGGTTTTTTGTTTGTTTGTTTGTTTGTTTGTTTGTTTTGAAAATTTGGAAAGACCAGGTTCTGTTTAAAATCTACTCATGTGAAGAAATTAAAGATCTGCTGAAGGCATGGAAACTCTGGCAAGAGGAAGAGGGAGGTCAGGAGCCAACTCTGACTTCAAGCAAAAAAAAAAAAATAGAAGCTTGAAGGAGAAAGGACCAGATTCCTGAATGGTTGGAAGATGGATCACTTGTTTCCACCGCCTCCCAAATTTCTTTCTTTCTTTCTTTCTTTCTTTCTTTCTTTCTTTCATTTATTTTTACTG
The DNA here is from genome assembly GCF_051106095.1 of Pogona vitticeps. Lineage (NCBI taxonomy): Eukaryota > Metazoa > Chordata > Lepidosauria > Squamata > Agamidae > Pogona > Pogona vitticeps. The sequence continues at coordinate 12,521,184 of NC_135790.1, forward strand.
ATTTTTTCTCTTTTTCTTTTTTCTACTTTTTAGTACTGACTGTTACATACAGCACTGATGTTACCTGTCTGTCATGGGTTTGGAGGGAAAGTTCCAGCCTATGGGGAGTGGAAGGCGGGACATCAGGAGGAGGGGCTGTACTGTATATATATGTGGAGCTTGTGTGGAGAGCTGAAAGGAGAAGCTGGAGAAGAGCTGAGAGAAGAAGCTTGAGTGGGAGTCTGTGTGTCAGACAGGGTACTACTGTGTGTCAGTCAGTACCAACCTGATAGGTTCAGGCGTCTGTATGGTTAGCCAGAACTGATAGGTTCAGGGTCTGTGCTTTAGTTAAATGCGTTCTGTGTGAACCAAACTAGTGTATGTATGATTGAGACTAAGCCACGTTACTGTATCTTATTCACTTGATCATTTTATTTTCCCTGTGTGTTATGTAAATAAACCTTGTTCTTTTATTTGGTTAAAAATCCATCCCTGGTCTGTGTGACTTCTTATAGGGAATGGTTGGTGGCAGCTTAGTGAAACTGTGGCATATCCCAGTAGGTCTGGGGTTGTCACACTGACTATACTCATTATATTAATAACAGATAGCAACAGTAATAAAACTATTATTAATTCTGGATGTTAATTATTTGTTTAATTATAATTATAATTACAAGGGAGAGAGAGGCTAGAGAAAGGGGTTTCGATATTATTAAATATTAGGAAGAAATGCAAATTTTCACTGAAAAGAGCAGAGGCAAGATTCTGGTTGCGATTCTGATGAAGTGTGGTGGTGTTTCAGCCCCCCCCCCCCACATACACACACACCTTTTGCCCTCGCAAGTAGTTATGGCAGGGGAATATGGTGAATTTACAGTGAAACAGGTAGTAAAAGACTATAATGGTAGATTTATAATAATATAGGGTAAAATGGGTTTGGAAGAATATACTATGGTTAATGTTTACGCACCTAATAATAAACATGGAGATTTTTACGACACAGTTATTAAAGAGATGGTAAAGAAAAGTTATGTTATCATGGCAGGAGATTTTAATATGATTATGGATAAGATAATAGATAAAACTTTTTATGATCAAAATGATGTTTTCTAAAGAAATACAATATTCAGCAAGAAGGTTAAAAATTAATGATTTGAATGATATTTGGAGGGTAATAAAAGGTGATGAAGGATGATATACATATTTTTAGCAGTACATAAAAGTTATTCCAGAATAGATTTTATATTCACAGCTCAAGATTTAATTTCTACGATGGTTAATACTAAGATCAATTCTATAAAAATAACAGATCATGCTTTAATGTCAATGGAGACTGAGATTAAAAAAGATTATAAAGATTCTACATTTTCAAACACCCAGGGCTACCAGAAAAAGATAAAGAAAGAATGGTTAGAATTATGAACAATAAATGAAGCAGGAGGTACAAAATTAGGCCTGTTGTGGGACATTATGAAAGTAATTTCAAGAGGAATAGCAGTAAGGGAATCCTGTACACTGAAAAAAATTAAAGAGATAAACGTTAAAAATCTGGAAGAAGAACTGAAAAATTTGGAATGTAAGGTTTTTTTAGGAGACAGAAGGATATTGACAGAAATTCAGGCAAAAAGAAAGTTAGAGACAGAGGAATTTGATGTATATGAAGAGGATTTTTTTAATATAGCAATAAAAATTCAAACTTATTAGCTAGAATGTGCAAAAATAGAAGATTAAAAATACGATAGGGGTAATTAATGATAGAACAGGTAAGACGTTAATGTAATGAAAGATAAATTGTGGATTTTTCAAGAATTTTATCAGAAATTATATAAAAGAAACAATGTGTTGCAATAGAATATAGAAAATTATATAAATAAGAACTTAAAAACCAAATTATTGGAATGTGATAAAAGAATATTAGAAGAAGAGATTAAAGAAAATGAAATTGTTGAAGTCATTAATAAATTGAAAAATTTTAAAACACCAGGCTATGACGGATTGGGTCCGGAATACAATAAACACCTAAGCTAAAAATACTTTATAATAAAATATTGGAAGGGAAACAATGCCACCTTCTTGGATACACTCATTAACTATTCTAATTCCAAAGCCCAACAAGGATTTAACAGACCCGGGATCTTATAGGCCTATATCATTAATAAATCAAGATGCAAAATGTTTTGCTGCTATATTAGCAAATAGATTAAATAGATTTATAGCAAAATATATTAAAGAGGATCAATGTGACTTTATAAAGGGGAGGCAAATGGATAATTTAACTAGGCGAGTTTTGAATGTTATATATGAGGTAGAAAAGGGAAAAACAAGGGCAGCTGTTCTGTCACTGGACATATTTAAGGCCTTTGATCACATGGAATGGCTAACATTAAAGCTGCTTTTAAAGGATTGGGGATTTGGTAGAAGATTTACTGGAGTTACAGATCAGTTATATTTAGAAAATACTTCAGAAATAATAGTTAATGATGGTTTAAAAGAACGGATTTTTCTAGGCCGAGGCACAAGACAAGGCTGCCCACTTTCACCAGTATTGTTTTTGTATGATTATAGAATTGTTAGCTAATGCAATAAGAAATGATGAATTAATTAAAGGATTAGGCAAAAATGATACAATTAAGATTAATTTATTTGCTGATGGCTCATTATTAACGATTAAAACTCACTAGAAAGTATGGATAGAATTAAAAATCATTTAGAAAAATTTGGGGATATAACAGGATTAACTATTGTCATGATCATGGGATATATGGTCAGAAGCGTGTCATGATGAATTGATATATAGTCAGAGAAACAAAATGGAGTCAGATAGGTTCTGTGTGAAGATAATTTGAGAGATTTTGGAATGTGTTTTTCTAAGTGCCATGAGAGTATTTTCCTGAAGACCATTAACAGCCAACATGCTGATAACATGAAGGCCAAATCAAGGGTCCCATGAAGACTCAACATTCCAAGCTTGTTACAGAAGACATCAACAACACCTGCACTTCCATGAGAATTAGGCGGAGAGAGGTGGTACAACATCTTAAACTTAATTGGTTAAAAACCAGATGGGCCATGAAGAAGGGAGGAGTTTGGGAAAGTAGAAAATGGACGATGGGTTATGTGAATGGTGTTCAATGGTTCGCGTGTTGTTCTGATGATGGATTCTATTCCATGACGATGGGAGAGAAAGGACTTGATTGAGAAAAGATGTAAGTAAAGAGAAAGAAGGAGGTGGGGCTAACCCACCATAGCCCATTATAGCCTACCCTATATTAGCTTTTAAAATCTTATTATTTTAAATGGGAAATAGTTATCTTATTTAACTGCAATAATCTTTGGATATGTTCTTGAATGCTACTGCTTTTGCAATAGAAACTGAATTCTGATGAAACTATTTTTCTAAAAAAAAATTAAGTACAGTATTAAAATTCCTCACTAAAGTCTGGTCTCTTGAACAGCAGGATCTGGCTAACTCCAGTAGTGAAGAGGGCCACAGACTTGCTATCATTTAAGAGTCCTACCTAACTGAGCTGTTGTGAGTTCTAAGGAATCACAAAGCCCATGTGCCTGTACTTGAAAAGTACTGAGTAAGTGCAAAGTGTTTTTTTTAGGTCAGACTTTTTCAAAGGGCTTATGCTATGCACTGCTGAGGTGTAAGGAATCAATGCAGCGCAAAGGTGGTAGATAAGTGCCGGTGGAACTCTGGCCGAATGCCCAATGATTTTTAGGAGGCTGTGAGCATCACAACTATTAACTGGCAAAAAACAGAAGTAATGACGTTTAATCACAACAAATATGAACAAGAAAAGTTTATAAATAAAAATGGTTTTAAAATGTGTAGTTCTACTAAATACCTAGGTATAAATATAGTCAAAGTGACTCAAATATTAAAGGAGCAAATTTTTAATAAATTAAAAAAATCGCAATTGGTGTCCAGCAGCGGGATACGAAGCAATCTAGTAAAGCCTGAGTTTAAAGTGAATATTTTTAGTCAAGGGTACCTTTTAGTCAGAGGTCTGTGATGAAGAAGTAGGCTACCTGCTAGAGCTTTTGGGAAAAGCTTAGTGGCAGGGTTTCTGATCCCAGATCTGGTGGACTAAGATAGGGAATGACTCGGAGAAAAAAATTCCTGTTTTTACCTCAGGATTTGAGAGACCTAGTGGCTTGCTTAAGATCCATGGCTCTGAGAGAAGGGAGCGCTAGTGGATAAAAGCAAAAGCCAGGGGTCAGAACAGATCTGAGGGAATAGAACAAAAAACAGAGGCTTGAAATAGAAATTTATTTCAATGACTGGAATTAGAAGGAAGACAGGTTCTTTTTAAAATCAGTATAAGCACACTCAAGACTAAGTAACTCAGGTAACTATGCCACTCAAAAGAACCAAAAAGCCAGTAATTGAGGAAACTGATGATCTTCAAGAGGAAGAAAGTTCATTACCTCTAGTCCAGTGGAACAGGAGGACACTCATGAGAGTGCCTCAGAGGGACAAAGAGTTCTAAGCTCACCAGATTTTGAGAAATAGAAGCTGGAAGAGGAATTTAAATTGAAGGAATCAGAAATTAGAGAAAAGCCAGAGCTGAGGAGCTAGCTATGAGAAACCAATTAGAAACTGAGAAAGAAAGAGCCAGGGAAAAGGAAAGAGCTGAAGCCAGACAAATAGAATTAAGAGAAAGAGAAATGGAATTTGAGCAGGAAAAAAGACTACTAGAGATGAGAGAAAAATCTGAGCAAGAAAACAGACAAATGGAATTAAAACAAATGCAATTGAGACAAAGAGAAATGGAGTTTCAATTACAGATGAAACAATTAGAATTAACTTCTCAAAATAACAATAACAGCACTAGTGAAGGAAATATCTCAAAGACTGATCTAAAGAAATTTCCCCAATACAGAAAAGGTGACTGCCCAGAATCTTTCCTCATTTCCTTTGAATGTATATGTTGGGACTTTAATATCAAGGATGAAGAAAGGATGATAGTGATAAGATCCCAAATAAGTGGAGATTTAGCTGAGTTGTATTCACAGATGCCTAGAGCAGGCCAGAGATTTTGAGGCCTATAGAAAAATGGTTTATTCTAGATTTTGGATAAATGCAGAAATCCTGAGAAGAAAATTTCATTCTCTTACCAAAAAGGCTGAGGAACCTCATTCCTAGCTGGGGGAAAATTAGTTCAATGTCTGGAGAAATGGATGGAATGTGAAAATGTCACTTCTCTAGAACAGATGAATAGTGTGATTGGGTTAGAGCAATTTTATTCTATTTTGCCTGGGGAACTGCGTTATTTAGTCAAGGACAAAAATCCCAAAAATCGATTAGAAGCAGGTGAAACAGCGGATTACCTTGGGGAGATTCAAAACCACAGGTTCTCTGAGATAAATTTTAACAAGCAGAACTGGAACAACAATAAGAAACCCTTTAATAAAAATTACCTCAGCAAAACAACAGGAAAAAAAAGGCCAGGGTAGTACTTCACCCAAATTAGCACGGCCTAGTTCTCAGACCCAAATGAACTCTGAGAAAAAGTTAAAGTTGAACAGATCTCCTCAGAGTGAGCGAAGAAAACAGTGTTATAACTGCGGAGAGTTCGGTTATTTACAATTCAATTGTACGAAAACTAAACTTAGGAATGAGAAGGATGATAATCAGACCAAAAAGGTTTACTGTTTAAAACCAGCTGAAGCAACTGAGAAAAGCAGTAACCAAAGTTCTGTCTCCATGGCAACCGGCACAGAAAATTCTGATCTGCCACTAGCCCAGGTCGTTCATTGTTTTCTAGTAAAGGCAGAAGATATTTTAGTTCATAACCCTGGTTAGAGGATTCTTATTAATGGGAAGTCTTATGTAGAAGTGGTTGATACTTGTTCTAATATAACACTGTTGTCATGGTTTAGGTTATTAAGGCTAAAATGTAATTTCTGAATGGGATTTGTAGTCATGGAACTGTGTAGAAGGAAACCATATTGGTCTGTGTTAGCATAGCTAGATGCTTCAAGAAGCTGTTTTCTCTTAGAGCTAGTTAGAATTTTCCATGAAGCAAGCTTGGCCAGAGACGATAAGGGTCAGGACACAACATCAGGAAGATGGTCAACAACACCTGCACATCCCATGGGAAAGGAAACGTAGGTGGAGTTTGGAGAGACAGCCCTTCGCCCTGATTGGTTTACATCACAGGAGACTGAAGAAGAAGGGTGGTCCCAGCATGGAAGTAAAATGGAGAATGAGACAGAGAGAAGACTTTGACTTTTAGATTCTTGGATTTTTTACTTGGATTTTTGAATGGAATTTTGAGCTCCAATTGCTATTTTTTAGTATTATGCTAGAATGTAGTTCAGAGTAAGGATAGAGAAAGGGGGGCTATGCCTTGCCTACCTTTCAAGCTATTTTTAGAGTTTTTTATTTTATTTTATTTTTATAGCTGGAATTTGCTATAATTCTAACTGCTTTGATTTATGGAAATGTATTTATTTATTTATTTATTTATTTATTTATTTATTTATTTTATTTTATTTTATTTTATTTTATTTTATTTTATTTATTGTATTTATACCCCGCCTATCTAGTCATTTCGACCACTCTAGGTGGCTTACAACAAATGATAACAAGTTCTAAAAAATTTATAACAATTAATTAATTAGATGATTCTATAAGATGGGAAAAATAAAAATAAATCAAATAAAGAGAGAGAAAAAAAGGAAAGAGGACAGGAATTAACTGGAAGGGAAGGCCTGCCTAAACATCCATGTTTTTAGTTGGTTCTTAAAATTACCCAGTGAGGGTGCAGAGCAAATGTCCGGAGGTAGGTTATTCCAGAGATGAGGAGCCACCGCTGAGAAGGCCCGGTTTCTAGTTCTTTCTTTCCGGGCCTCCCTTGGCGTGAGGCTCCTCAGCCTCACCTCTTGGCTCGCACGGGTGACACGGGTAGAACTAGTTGGGAGTAAGCGTTCCGCCAAGTATCGAGGTCCTAAACCGCTTAGGGCTTTATATGTAAGCATTAACACTTTGAAGTCAATGCAGAAACGGATGGGCAGCCAGTGCAGCATGGCCAGAGTAGGAGAAATATGCTGGTATTTTCTCACTCCAGTAAGGAGTCTGGCCGCCGCACTCTGCACCACTTGAAGTTTCCGCATCAGCTTCAAAGGAAGCCCCACGTAGAGCACGTTACAGTAGTCTAATCTAGAAATTACGAGCACAAGTACTAAGGTAGTGAGTGCCTCCGTGTCTAGATAAGGTCGCAGCCGGGCAATCCACCAAAGGTGGAAAAAGGCAGTGCAGACTACCAATGCCACCTGCGTTTCCATGGTGAGCATCGGGTCCAGGTATACCCCCAGGCTGCGGACCCCACTCTTCGCGGCCAGGGCCACGCCCCCAAACATGAGGGAGTTGCCCAAGCCACCATCCACAGGGCCACCCACCCTCAGAACTTCCGTCTTGTCCGGGTTCAACCTCAGCCCGTTCTCCTGCATCCACTGCTGTACGGCCCCCAGGCAGTGCTGGAGGGACAGGACGGCATCACCTGCAGTTGGTGAAAAGGAAATATAGAGCTGGGTGTCATCGGCATATTGATGACACGATGCTCCACATCCCCTGATGACCCCACCCAGCGGCCTCATATAGATGTTAAACAGCATTGGGGAGATGATCGACCCCTGTGGAACCCCACAATTGAGACTCCACCGGGCCGAAACCCTCTCCCCAAGCTGTACTCTCTGAGGACGGTCCTCCAAGAAGGAACAGAACCAGGCCAGAGCTAAGCCACCGAGACCCAACTCAGAGAGCCTCCCCAGGAGGATACTGTGGTCGACGGTATCGAAGGCCGCTGAGATGTCGAGGAGGACCAACAAAGAAATTTTACCGCTGTTGGCCTCCCTCAACAAGTCATCATATAGGGCGACCAATGCCGTCTCTGTACCATGGCATGGCCTGAAGCCCGACTGAAAAGGATCCAGGGCATCTGTTTCATCCAGATGTGCCTGAAGCTGGTCAACCACCACCCTCTCGACTACTTTGCTCATGAAAGAAATATTGGCGACGGGCCTATAGTTGCCAATTTTGTCCGCCGCCAAATTAGGTTTCTTTCTTATGGGCTTAATGAGTGTCTCCTTGAGGGCAGAGGGAAACCTGCCCTCAAGGAAAGACCCATTTATTATTGCAGTGGCCCATTCTGTTGTTATCGGCCTGGCTCCTTTGACTTGGGAAAAGGAGCAAGTGGTGTCATGAGATGGGATATGTGGTTGAGATCTTGTACTGAAGATGGGTTATGTAGTAGTGAACAATGTAAGATGGATTCCATTTTGGTTCTCTGCATAGATGATTTCTGCAATGCTGACAATGTGTTTTGCTAGTAGGAAGGGCGAATGTTTTTCTGAAGGCCTGAGAAGAACATTCCAAGATAAGATGGATGGACTTTGTTGTGGCGTATTGCAGATGGCTAAACCCAAATAACACCTGTTACCCATGGGAAAGGAATGGAGCAGAGAAGACAGAAGATAAAGATGGACTGTTTACCAGACGTCGTGCTGTGATTGGATAACACCGTGAGAAGTGGAAGATAAGGGATGTGCCAGCTAAGCTTAAAAGAGGAAGTTTTGCCTATGGACGATGATTATTAGATGATTAGGATTAGTGGAATATGGACATAGACTATTAGAGGATCATTAGATTTTGGATGAGAATGAAGATGATTACTTAGAGAGATGCGATTATTAGGTTTTTGTTGAATAGGATGAGTAGGATTAATAGAATAGGATTTTTTTTTTTACAGGACAATTTATAGGACATTTTACAGGACATTTATACTTTCTTGGACTATTTTCTTCATTATGCTTTTTCTTATGGATTACCTTTTGGGATTAGAAGGGAGGCACCTGCCTTTTTGCCTTCCTGAACAGCTTTTACTTCTTTTCATGGATTTTTGGGACTTTTGCTATTTTTAATATTTTAATATTTTTCATGGATTCTTTACTTCACTACTGTTTTGTAATTAGCCACCAAAATGATCTTTTGCATGCTTATGCATAAACTGACTTTTTCTTTATGGAACTTTCTATTTTCTTTAATAAAACAATGCTTATAAAAATCAATTGGTCTCTTGAACAGTAAACTGTCCTAGGTCATCCGAGGGTATAGCCTTGGCCAATTTACTTAATGAGTCCTGACCTGTGGAACATAGTACGTCTAAGGATTACAAAACCCACATGGTTATCTACCTGAAATATCCTAAGGTACAGTAGTGTTCTTATCAGGGCAGACTTGTAAGAGGGTGTTTGGCACAGGCCTTGCTGAGACTCCAGGACTCTCTCAGCACCACAAGGGTGCGCAAAATCCTAATTACTCTCTGTCCGCCGACTAGGTATCCTCTAGGGGAACCTGGGTTGTTACAAGTGGGACTGCCTGGGTAGGTACCGGACTCAGCTCAGCTGATTTAGGAGTACACTTGCCCCTGGAAACTCTCTGTTCAAGCCACAGGAATCTCTTAGGAGATCTGTGAGCTGACAACTGTGTCATCCTGATGTGGTTCCTAAAGAAAAAATTCTCCCAAACCCGAATATTATCATTAAGGAAATAAATTCTACTCCAGTGATTTTATCATGGCTAAAGTAAAGATAAACTATAGAGATTGGGTTAGAATTTGAGATGAGGTAATTTCTGATCAAATTCCTGCACCTTATTTAATCGGGCTAGATCTCACTAAGCATGTGCAGAGTGCTTGTGAAGTAACAGGTTCCCTGAGAGAATAGTTAACAATCCCCGAAGGAAAAATGGATTCCCTAACCTCTGAATCAATCCAGGGATGCCCAAAGTTAGGAAAGAACCATGAAGTAACCAAGTGTGTTTGTATTCTTCCATAAACCTTTGTTTGTTTATGAGGGTAAATCGTTAAGATTTCCCTCCTAAAACCAATTTATTAAGGGGGGGAGGAATGTGGCATCTGCTCAGGTCATTAATATTAATGTGATATCTGCACAGATCAATGGGAGTGCTGGGGGGCGGAATCATGAAATATAAGAGACTCAGCACAAGGAGGGGAGTTAGTGAGAGAGATTGAGCATTTAAAGAGACTCGAAGAGTTTTGGAGTATGGGTGGGAGAGTGGTGGTGGAGAGTGCATGAAGGAGGATGTTTGTTTAAGCATTAACAACAGTGCTTTAAGTATCATCATCTGTAACAATATACAATTTCTATTTGGTTCTTTTAAATGACAGATTGCCTGGACCTCTGTGATTGATAGTGAACAGTGTTGATATAATCAACTGGTGGCAGCTGAAAGACACGTAGCGTGAGCTCTTAGTTTGGTGAAACAAGCAGGGGCCACGTGGGATCGTGACAGTGGGTATCAAAGTTAGAAGTTACTTTTAAATACCACAACTACAAAAGGAATTAACCACTTTATGAACTACAGCCAGAAGTACTTGCTTTTTAAAAGAAATATTTCAAGCTGTGGAACTTACAGTCAATTTAGATAAGAATGAAAACTGATAAAAATAGTTATGGGAAAAACAGAAAAGCCACTTGTAAGTAATTTTTATCTCCTTTCTTACTACTACTACTACTACTACTACTACTACTACCAATAATAACAATAACAATAACAATAACAACAACAACAACAATAATAATAATAATAATAATAATAATAATAATAATAATAATAATAATAATAATAATAATAATAATAATTTATTGTCATTGTAAGTATATACACAGTATACCCATACAACGAAATTCACAGACACCCAGAGACCAGACACATGCACACACATAAAATTCCCCAAACACTCCCCACCCACTAAAAGTCCCCCACTAAAAATACAAACATCTACAGCGCAGGCCACGTTAACACAGTCCAACTAATTATTCACTGCTGGTGGTCTTTAAGCTCATTATTAATTGCAATTATAGCTCTGGGATAAAAACTATTGAGAAAACGTGTGGTCCGAGTCTTAATTGTTCTCTATCTTCTGCCAGATGGTAACAGTTCAAAAAAGTTATAAGCAAGATGGGAAAAGTCTCTCAGAATGCTGTGTGATTTCCTTAGACAGCAGGATGTGAAGATGTCATCCAGGGTTGGTAGCTGGAGCCCGATGATATTCTGGGCAATTTTAATGGTTCTCTGTAGAGCTTTTTTGTCCGCTACAGAGCTACTCCCAAACCATGCCAGAATGCCATAGGTTAGGACACTCTCAATGGTGCTACGATAGTATGACAGAAGTAAATGCTGAGATAAATTTAACTTGCTGAGCATTCTCAGGAAATACAGCCTCTTCTGTGCCTTCTTCATTAGCATGTTGGCATTTATAGTCCATGAGAGGTCCTCTGAGATGTAAGTACCCAGAAATTTAAAACTATCAACTCTCTCCACTTCCTCACCATTTATGTACAGTGGTAAATGTACATTTCTCTTCCTCCTAAAATCAATTATGAGTTCTTTAGTTTTTTTTGATGTTAAGTGTGAGATGATTTTCTTTACACCAAAGTATCAACCTTTGTACTTCCTTTCTATAAGCAGACTCATTGTTCTTATTTATGAGCCCCACCACTGCCGTATCATCCGCAAATTTAATAATTGCATTGGTGTTATACAGTGGGGTGCAATCATGTGTGTACAGGGAATAGAGGAAGGGACTTAGCACACAGCCCTGGGGAGCTCCTGTACTTAGTACCAGGGTAGAAGAATGGTGAGATCCCATCCTTACTGACTGTGGCCCATCTGTCAGAAAATCCTTTATCCACATGCAGATCTCCTGAGGTAATCCCAGGTTGATCATTTTAAAAAACAATCTATCTGGTAGAATGGTATTAAAAGCAGAGCTATAATCCACAAACAACAGCCTCGCATAAGTTCCCTGTTGTTCTAAGTGGCTCAATACAGTATGGAGTACAATGGACACAGCATCATCAGTAGATCTATTTCTCCTGTATGCAAATTGCCATGGGTCCAAAGAAGGTGGAAGACTAGCCTTAATGTAATCCAGCACCAATCTCTCAAAACATTTCATAACAACAGATGTTAAAGCTACTGGTCTATAATCATTGAGAGATACCACAGCTGACTGCTTGGGGACTGGAACTATAATAGATGTCTTCAGGCAAGTGGGGACTGAACACTGCAACAAGGATAGATTGAAAATATCCATAAAAACTCCAGCTAATTCTGCAGCACAGCCCCTAACAACTCGTCCCATGATTCCATCTGGTCCAGCTGCCTTTCGAATGTTAATATTCTGGAAAGCGTGTCTCACATCTGAAATCTGCAGTACTAGTGGTTGTCGATGGTAGATTCTAGTGACATGGCTTTCCTATAGTGAAGTTGACTGAGAAACAATACTGGGGATTAAAGCACGTCTTTCTTTCTCACAGGAAGACTGACAGATAGAGACACATTGTCCTTAACTTGATTCAATACTGTACTGCAAGAGCAGGGAACCTTCAGTCTAGCATCAAAATCCAATTTGGAATTGTTCTTGAAGGTGCATTCCAGCACTACAAAAACTAGAGGTATTAACCATTTCAGCAGTTTCCAACCAACCATTTAAAGGATAACCTGTATTAATGCATGTCTACTCAAGAGTAAGCCCCAACATCTTCCTAGTTTCCAATCAAGAGCACCAAAACTTTCAAGAGCCTCTTATATCTGATCCGTGACTAAATATAACAAGAGAAGCTTCAGACCCGGCATGTTGCACCTGGCCTATAATTCAGTTGTTCCTCAGCTGTTAAATCCATTGTTTACCAACAGTCTCATAATTCTTTATCTTTCTGGCCTCTTAAGCTTTAACTGCAAATAATTTGCATGATCAGATGCTTTTAGTGCTTCAACACATTTAGAGTCAGCTCAACAACCAAGTACCCGTAAGAATCTGTGAAAAAAATCCTCTTACTTTTAAAGCAGCAATCAGCAAAGTTTTAGCACAGAAAAGAATTATCCCATCAGGAAGACATGGAGCAGGATAGTCATCTTAGCTGCCAGGCTGGCCATGACAAGATGTGGTGATGGTCACTCGCAGAGAAGGCTTTAAAGGGGCATTAGCTAAATCCATGGGATGGAAGGATTGGACAGTCAAAAGGAAATCACTTCCTCATACAACATATGAATTACAGTGGGGTCTTGACTTGAGAACTTAATCCGTATTGGAAGGTGGTTCTCAAGTCAAAAAGTTCTCAGGTCAAATCTGCATTTCCCATAGGAATGCATTGAAAACCATTTGATCCGTATCTGCTCTTTTCCGTCCATAGAAACTAATGGGAAGCTGCTATTCTGCCTTCGACCACTAGAGGGGGATATTTTGTTTCTTTTCTTCTTAGGTCAGTGGTCCCCAACCTTGGGCCTCCAGATGTTCTTGGACTACAACTCCCAGAAGCCTACACCACCACCTCTTCTGGCCAGGATTTCTGGGAGTTGAAGTCCAAGAACATCTGGAGGCACAAGGTTGAGGACCACTGTCTTAGGTCAAGAAAAGTTCAGGGAAGGCAGGGAAAATACAGTCCAGGCAGTACAGTACCAGGCAGTCTGAAGACTGTCTCCCAATCCACTCTCCAAACGCTGGGAGGAGTGAGGAAGCAGACAGGCACCCTTTTCACTGGCCAACAGTTAACTGAAAGTTCAAATTTTGCACTTTCCCTGCCTCCCACGTGGGTTTTTTTCAGTTCTTAACTCAAATCTAAGTACTTAAGTCAAGTCAATATTTTCCTATGAGAGCGGTTCTTAAGTCAAAATGTTCTTAACTCGGGCCGTTCTTAAGTCAAGACCCCACTGTACTGTATAGAATTCACTTATTGAAGATATGCTGATGGCCATCAACCTGCACAGTTTTATAAGGGGACTGCACAGATTCATGGAGAATGCAACAAACACAATGCCTGCTGGTCATGATAGTTGTACACTAGTTGTACAAAATCAGAGATAACAGGTTCTTGTGTTCTGTTTGTAAGTTTCCCAGAACACTTAACTGCCCTCTGTGCAAGCAGAATGGCAGGCTGACAAGGCCTTAGGGAGAGCTCATCCAGTTTTAAAGTGAGCTCCAAATTCTTTTACAATCCCTTCAGTAAATACCTCAACACAGAAGTCAAATCAGCACTTAATTTCAGTGGCATTCATAAGCAGCAGGATTTAATATTTTCATCCAAATGAAAAATGAAGTCCCTATGTCCATTCTGAACCACATTGCTTGGGCACAATCACTAGAATTATCACTAGAAATATGCGCCTATGAGAACTAGGCCTATAGCCTTTGGATACACAGGCCATTCAAAACACAAGAATGCAGCCCCATACAAATACAGAAGCCTAAACGCTGCATTCCAACTATGTGTAATGTTACCTGTGTAGTATGACCAAGGATCTTAAAGTCCGGTAAGAACATACAGTACATCTCTGGAAGAAAAAAAATTATCTGTCAGATGTTTTAAAATGTAATTGGCTTTTAAACAAATAATTTGCAATAAGTGTATTTGAATCTGTAGGCAACCATAATGTCAAAACTAAATTAGGGCCACACAAGGCTGAGAAATTAAAGCCCCGCTGACATTATTGGGTTCTTCCTTCTATGAGCCATGAATAGTGCAAACAACCATGAGTTGTAGGCAATGGTGAAGAATGATAGCTTCTGTCATATAATATTGGACATTTGCATGCTGCTCACCCTGGGTTGCCTGATATCATACAGAAGATACTTTAGCCTTTATTGGGTGTTTGAGAATTCTACTAAAGCATAGCAGACAACTACATATATTCCATATCTACCCCTTAAACTCTCAGTCTTCCCGGGGAAAGCTGTACTGATTTTTTTTTTTTTACTGTATTCAACTGCATGTAGCTACAGGGATCCACACAAATAATAGATTGTTGAGTATTCAGGCACACAAAATGCTACAACCACCTTCAGTTGAACAGAGTAACAGTACTTATACATACCTCCCACAACAATACAGGGAGTTAGACGGCACAGAGGTAGAAATATTACAGCATATGACTCCATATTCCCTCCATGGGCAGAATCATACATATCTGAAGAAATGTAATAAGTTCACATTTGCTATGTCTGTGGTTTCTAACATTGAGTCCCCAGGCGTTCTTCGACTAGAAGCTCCCAGAAATCATGGGCACCACAGCTAGTGGTGAAGGCTTCTAAGAGTTTTAGTCCAAGAACATCTGGGGAACCAAGTTTGCGAATCCCTGTATAGATGAATGAATCCAGCCATCTACTTCACTAGAAACAAAAACAGCATGCAGATGAAAGAAGACTCAGATGATAACAGTATACTTCTTAAACTCATATTCACAATTCTCCACCAACCAAGACTAAAAATGGCATGGCAGAGAAAGAAAATAGCACCAAGTTTCCTCAAGGGAACCTCTGCACCACAAGCAATTTTCCGTTTTAGTAACTTTTTTTTTTTTGCTTGCATGATGCAACTCGCTATGAAAGCTATTATTTTAGCCAACTATATCTGGACAGTTGGAAATTAATCTTGAAAGGATGAATTGTGAAGGATTCTAGTTCTTACAGCAACAGTGGCTCATTTCTCTACTTAGAGCCAACTCTCTTCTGTCAAGTCAGGCACAGGGAAGTGGTTATCCACCAAGGGAACAGAAACAGGATGCACACTTAACAGTAAGATTAACTTGTATCCAGATAGCTGTCTCCAAGAATAGGTGAAACAGCAGGGCCACTTCTACAGGCTCAGATATGATCAACTACCGTTTTAGGTCCCGCCTCTCTCTATTATTATCTTCAAACACATTCCACCTAGACATGTAAGACTGCAAAGCCGTATCTTTTAGTATTTAATAATGTGCCACAAGGTTAATTCCAATTTACACAGATCCTTACCAGTGTTTTCTAGGCATGGAGTACTCGAAAGTGGTTTACTACACCCTTCTTCTGGTGGATCACTAGGACTGTGCAGCTTGCCCAAGGTTACAAAGGCTAGCTCTTTTTTCCAGGAAATAACAGTGTTGAACTGAACTCCCAGCCTCTAGCTTCACAACTAAGCACCCAATACACTGAGCGCAGACAACTTTTATTAGTCTAAGTAAGGCCTATTCATTTTTTTCTCTCCCTGAACTGTCATACACTGTTTATTAGATCTTTTCATCCCCCCCCTCTTTTTTATTTTCAAAGGTGAAATTCTAAAGAAGTACATTACATAACCTAGAATCTACAATTAGCAGCAATAACCAGAAGGGAGGGTGTGCGAAAGATATCTTAGCTCTTATGCCTATTGCTACTGTGATCAATTCCACTCAAATCCCAAATCAAAGACTCAATATATCCAGAGCACAGATTTTACACACATACACAATAAATTAATTGTAGCTTCCTAAAAGACAAAAAGAAAAAAAATTCTCCCATGTGCACTCAGTGAACATGAGAGTGATGCAAACAGAGATCTCTGATAATATAAGACTAATATTCTTAGGGATGGGCTTTTTGTCTTTTAATGAATGATCCAAAACACACAAAAAAGCTTCCTTTTTTTCATTTTTGCGTTATTTCATTGATTACAAAAACACAGCTTCTAAAGCAGAACTGATTCATGTTAAGGAAAGAGGGATACACAACACTGGTGGGGTTTTTTTTCATGTTCCTGCTTTGGTGAAACCTTTTGGTGCCTTTGGTTATACCCTTTATGTATCAAAACACTTGAGCAATTTGTCATCCAACAGCATCATGAGAACTGTTGAAAAGACATGATGCTGTGATCAGTGAGGGCTATCAACTGCCAGTCAGAACATCTAGGGGTGAGGGGGAGTTTTGAATCTGTTAAATAGCTTGCAAGTCCAAGTTTACTGTATTAGCTAAAAGCCGACAAGCTGGAACCTAGCAAGAAGCGCTCTCTGTTTCAGTTCAGACATTCCATGTGAGATGGGTTACTGTATACTTAGTTCCTAGTGCCTTCTAACTTGTACAGTATTGTGCTCCCTATCTGCCTCTTTGTCTCTATTGTGGGTCCTCTTTATTTTTGCCTCTTCTTATTCATATTTTGGGGGAATTCCACCACCCCCCAGGTTATTTTTGCTGCTGCCACCATTCAACATGCCCCCTTGGCATGATGTCTCTCTCTCTGTGTATTTTCTTCCTGGCTTCTTTAAGGATTTTTTTCTCTTTGGGTTTTTTTTTAAAATTATTGTTCCTATATCGTCATTTCCTTCCCAGGATTTTTATTTTTATTTTTCTGCTGCTGCCTTCCTGGAAATACACTGGAAATCAAAACCGTATATTTATCTGGTAGATCCATACCTTCCTGAGGATCCATGACTGGCATGGGTGTCTGTGGAATCCTAAATCTGGTAACTCTTTAAATGTACGCAGGTGCATTAGGGTACTATATACTTTCTAGCTACACAAGAAGAAGTGTACTAAGAGTGATCACTGAGACTATAACATCAGTGACAGAATAGCAGTTTCTAGCTGAGAGACCAGCACAGACTCCCCTGTTGTTGAGGAAAGATGACCGGGCTAGCAGACAATTTACTTCTGAACTAATGATGTTGCTGTTTCTACAAGTTTAATAAGACATAAATACAGTGGTGCCTCGCATAGCGAGGTTAATCCGTTCCGGATTAACCTTCGCTATAGCGAAACATCGCTAAACGGAATTTAAAAAGCCACAGAAACGCATTGAACTTTGTTCAATGCGTTCCTATGGCTTTAAAACTCACCATTAAGCGATCTTCCTCCATAGCGCCGCCATTTTTGCGCCCTCGGTAAGCGAGGGCAGGGTGCGAAAATGCAGTGCGGACCTTCCGGTGGCCATTTTGGAACCGCCGATCAGCTGTTCTCCCCCACTTCGTTATGCGATATTCGCTAAGCGAATCACTTAGCGAATATCACAAAGCGAAAAAACGCCATAGGGGCCATCGCTGAGCGAATGCTCCAGCGATGGCCCAGAGCCCCTCGTTAAGTGATTTAATCGCTCAGCGGGGCGCTCGTTAAGCGAGGCACCACTGTACTTTAAATATAGAGTGATAATATAGACTGAATAGGAGATACAGATGCATAAACTTCACCTACTACATTTTAGTTTCAATATTTCTTTTATAATAATGGTCTTCCTTTCTATAGCCCTCCAGGTTGACCCCAGCAAATTTTATTTCTAGTTTTGATACTGCCAAAGCCCTCTTCTTCAAGCAGAGACTGAGAGACAGACTATTCTCATGGAATATATGCTGTAGCAAATTGGTGATGTTTCCTTACTGAACTTTATGTTGTTTAGGGTCAAAACAATTATTTCAAAATTTTACTTCTCAGATCTGTTTGTATTTGGACAGACATAATAACTGCTAAAGACCAAACATTATTATAATGTTTAGCCACACATACATTTTATCTAGTGCCAAAAAAATATGCAGTGTGAAATACTTTTTTGTGCAGATGGATGTCTTTGTTAAATGCCATTACAGATGATTCAGTATTTCAGTCTAGTTCAGCATGGAGCTCCACAGGTGTTCTGTGGGTGCTGAGTGTTTCCCTTCCCTACCTCCTCCAGGTGATTGCCCACTCATCGGTGACAGTTTACATTCCTCCTATGCCTCCTCCAGTGGTCACCCACTCAGAAAAGGAGGTGGGACAGGGAAACCTATGGCACTGCTTCTGAGTGGGTGATCATCCAAGGAGGTGGAAGAGGGAATCACATTGCTGCTGGGGAGAAGGCGATCAACAGGGAAAAATGGGGGAGGGAAGCATATGGTATCCATTGAACATCTGTGCAAGCGCCACATCGAACCACTAAACCACATTAGTGCCCATTTCTTCTTGCCAGTATGTCAATTCTGACTTACTGCAATCCTAATTAAGGGCTTCATAAAATCACAGAATCATGAAGTTGGGCCTATAAGGCCGTTGAATCCAACCCCCTGCTCAATGCAGGAATAAAATTAAAGGATCTCTGCTAGGTGGTTGTCTGATTTTCTCTTGAATGCCTCCAGTGTTGAAGCACTCACCACCTCTCAAGATAACTGATTTCATCACCGTACTGTTCTAACACTTAGGACATTTCTCCTGATATTCAACAAAAACCTGGCTTCCTGTACCTTGAGCCCAACTGCTGCATGTTCTGCACTCTGGGATGATTGAGGACCCTGCCCCTCTGTACAACAGCCTTTCAAATATTTGAGAAGTGCTATCATATCTCCCCCCCCCATGTCCTCTTTTCTCAAGGCTAAATATGCCAGGTTCTTTCAGTTTTTCCTCATAAACCTTGTTTTCCAGCCCCCTGATCATCCTTGTTGCCCTCCTCTAAACTTCCAATTTAGACTCATTCTTGAAGTGTGGTGTCCAGAACTGGACACAATAGTCAAGATGAGGCCTAACCAGTGCCGAATATAAGAGAACTAGCACCTTCCTTGATTTGCAGATTATTAATGCAGCCTAAAATACAATTTGCCTTTTTTTGTAGCTACATCACATCGTTGGCTCATATTCAGCTTGTGATCTACAATAACTCCAAGATCCGTCTCACTCGCAGTATTGCTGAGCCAGGTATCCCTTGTTACTGTGTGTTTAGTTTAGTTTTCCTTGGTGCAACACTTTGCACTTATCCTTGCTGAATTTCATTCTGTTGTTTTCAGCCCCAGTGCTCAAGCCAATCTAGATCACTTTGAATTTTGTTCCTGTCTCCCAGGGTGTTAGCTATTCCACCCAATTTTGTGTCATCTGCAAATCTGATTAGCACTCTCTGCTAATCAGGTCGTTAATAAAAAGATGAGGTGAACAAGGCCCAGGACTGAGCTCTGGGGTATCCCACTTGTTACCTCCTCCCAGTTTGAAAAGGAGCCTTTAATCATCAACCTGTGAGTAAGATTTTGTAGCCAACTGTATATCCATCTAACAGTTGTTCAATCAATCAATAGTTTATTTACAGTCCTTAGACCAGTCACATAAGTATAAAACCTTATAAAACCTTAAAATTTCTAACTTTCAGTATTCCATTAGAACATGTTGGCATACATACAACTGGGAACGGCAATCTAATTGGTATTTAACTTCCGCAATCGAAGAATTGCTACACAGAACCTCGCAACCCGACAGGTGATCTGGACATCAACATCTGAGAGAAGGAACTCTAGCCTATTTCCCTCCAAACGTCCTGGCAATCTATCTATTAAGGGGGTTATAGTCTCTTTTCGCACTGCTTCATACAATGCTGTTGTTCTATTCAGCTCATACCTAGTAAGATTTCTAGTAAAATTGGATTTCCCCAAGCCAGTTGTTAAAGGGCACTTTCCTGGGGTGCTCACTTTTTCAGTATAACTTGGATGTCTGAAACT
Source organism: Pogona vitticeps (assembly GCF_051106095.1). Taxonomy (NCBI): domain Eukaryota; kingdom Metazoa; phylum Chordata; class Lepidosauria; order Squamata; family Agamidae; genus Pogona; species Pogona vitticeps. Next base: position 12,541,429 of record NC_135790.1, read on the forward strand.
CGATCTTTACCAAACTTGGGCAGATTATAGAGGAGATTCAGTAGAAGCTTCTGTGTGATTTTGGTGTCTCTAGGTGCCTGAGGGGGACTTTCCTGGGCCCTCCTTGTGGATAAGAATGTGGTGTCTCTAGGAGCTGGGGAGGGGAGTGTTTTATAGGGTTTCAAAGTCAAAAACAAATACAGTGGTGCCTCGCTTAACGACGTTAATTCATTCCAGCAAAATTGCTGTAGAGTGAAAACATCGTAAAGAGAAAATTTAAAAACCATTGAAACACATTAAAACCCGATTAATGTGTTCCAGTGGGCTACAAACTCACCGTCCAGTGAAGATCCTCCATGGGGCGGCCATTTCTGGGTGCCTCTCTTGTGAAAAATGGCTCCTAAACACAGCAGGGAGCCATTTTGAGCACCTGGTGGCCATTTTGAAAACCCAACGATCAGCTGTTTTGATCGTCATAATGCGAAGAATTGGCTCCCGAAGCAGGGAACTGATCTTCGCAAAGCAAAAAAACCCCATTTAGACCATTGTTTTGCAATCGCAATTGCGATCGCAAAAACATCATGCTAAAGCAGATTCGTCGTATTGCGGGGCAATCGTTAAGCGGAGCACCACTGTAAACAAATCAATTCATTCATTCATAAAAAACTGTATATTTGTAATTTGTGATTTGTTGACCATGACAAATCACAAATCAAAATAAATCATATTTCTACTTGTAACCTCCATGTCGGTCCTCAAAAAAAGGATCAAAGAGTTCCTTAAATACTTCATGGGATTCCTCATCACCAGCTACACATCTTACTGTCGTGATGAAAGGGTGGCCAGATTATCAACCCCCATCTGAATGACATCATTAGAGATGGGGGTATTTGTATTCATATACAAATACACCCCCACAGGTGGAGATGATGAGGGTCCAGTCCCCTGGGGTCAGACCGTCCTCTCACCATTCCGCTGCTGCCATGGGCTCCACAATCCCTTCCTATCGCTCACGCTGGATTAGCCACTCTTTGACCTGGCAGAGAGGCTCATGATGCCACATCATGCAAAGAGTGGCAAATCCACCATGATAGAGAGGAGCAATAGGAGCAGCGGAACAGTGAGTGGACCCTCGTCATCTCCACCTGTGGGAGGGGTATTCCTATACAAATAGGACATCATCCACAGTAAAGCCACTCAGGGTGGCTCTGTCTCTCAGTTTCTGGTACAATTCCAGGATTAGACCTTTGGCCATGTGGTTGTTGTGGGGACTCAAGTCTAGTATTCCTCATCGGGAGGCAATTTCTGGTTATTAAAGGGGGCCATTTTGACACCTCAAATATTACCAAGATGAGAAAAACTAAAACGATTACGCTCTGCCTGTTACACCCACCCTGCTCTTCGAGAAAAACCTGCCTTGAATGAAGCCTCCTTAAATATCTCATTTTGGAAGCCCTGTCAGAGTAGCTGTAAGTCAGTTCCAATTTGAAGGCTCATAATAAATACAACAATCCAACAGTTACATCGAAAAGCAGAAGGCAGCTAGTGAGCCATAGCCACATACAGAACATATTAGCACCTGCTACGTCCAGCTCAAAAGAGATGGAAAATACATAAGTAGAGAAAGAGCATGAGAATTTATCAAGTGAAAGAACTGAGGAAGCATTCCATAGTGCTCCACAACTTGAAGCACAGACGTACATATACATCAAAAGCATTACATCCTCTCAGACATTCTAAAATTTGGGCTGCTTATCAAATGGTGTACTCCTACACAGTTATAACTTCAGGCATGACAGTATAGGCCCAAGAGCATTTTTGCTGTGTGCAACTTTTGGATATCCTCCATGGTTTGTATATGCTACTGTTTTGAAAGGACCTGTATGTCATTATTGCATTTTATTTCCCCAGCTAGTAGCACAAGGCATACAAGACACATTTATTTTCAAAGCATGAACCAACTACAAAGTCTTCAATGAAGCTGCAAAAGGTAACTCAAAATATGACATTGTACAGCACAGTCCATATTAAGATGCCTCTAACCTTCATTCGATCACAAACAGGGAGCAACAACTCAATAAGACATATGTATGCAAGAGCTATAGAAGAAAACCAATAAAGACTTGCTCTGTAATTCCCACCATTATATACTGCAACCCACATGAAATTGCTTTCTGAGGTAAAACTAGTTAATTCAGGGAACATGACAGACCTGTCAGAGTTTCATGTTAAGGCAAGGGATGAAATCTTTTAAAAACCATCTGCCAGGACTCAGAATAAATTAGTAAATTTATATAGTCACACATTTTGAAGGCTAACAATTCCATGAGATTCTCAATTTTTAGCAGATGAAACATCAGATATTTCTGGCACAGAACAACTGTCACTAGATGTAAGATTTATGGAATAAAGTAATAGGAATATATATACAGTATGTACATGAAAAGTTTTGGTTCATTTTAATCTCAAACCGAATGGCAGTAGAGCAAAAAAAAAAAGAAAAGAAAAGAAAATAGTGCTGCTTATATACTGCCCCATAGCACTTAAAGCACTCTCTGGGCAGTTTACAAGTTAATTATGCAGGCTACACATTAAAACCCATCCCCACGCCCAACGAACTGGGTACTCATTTTACCAACTTTGGAAGGATAGAAGGCTGAATCAATCCAGAGCTGGCTATTGGGATTGAACCCCAGGTCACAAATACAGTTTTGGCTGCAGTAGACTTAGCCAACACAACCTAATCAACTTGTTCAGATTTGGACAAGGTTATAGTGGTTGAACAGTGAAGCTCAATTTCTCAGCACCGAACTCAGCCATCTGAATTGGGCCCTGTGACGTGGCTGGCCACTCTGATGTCCCTGCCAACTCAAGGCCTCTCAGAATGCCCACCACCAACTTCACACTCTCGCTGCCACAAAAGTTTCCTTCAGAACAAAACTGGTTTATTAATAACAAAATAAAATATGAAAATCACAAGTAGCTAATCACGATGTCAATCACTGTATCTTATTTAATCAATCACAGACTTTCCCTCACTGACTATCCAGGCACACCGGCCTCTAAACAAACTCTTTCTCCCTCACACACCCGATCTCCTCTTTTACACCCTCTTCACCTCCTTTTTATTCCAGCTCCTCCCTCTCCAGCTTCCCCCTCCGTCACCCCATTGGCTGATGATCCACTGCCCATCTGTAACGGACAGGTGAGGTTAGGGCTGCATGTTACAGGCCCTAAAGGCAAGAATAAAATCACAAGAGCCATCAAACCAAGAAAACAACACCAAACTGAAGAGGAAAAACAGCAACCCACAAATAAAGTATTTCTGCAATACATCAAAGGGGGCACGGACCACATGGGGAAGCTTCTGAAAGAAAACAACCTACAAACAGTATTCAGGCCCACCACAAAAATACAACAAACGTTATGGTCAGCAAAGGACAAAATGGACCCCCTAACCACTGCAGTAATATACTGGATACCTTGCAGGGATGTGGTGGCACTGTGGGCTAAACCGCAGAAGCCTGTGCTGCAGGGTCAGAAGACCAACAGTCATAAGATCGAATCCACGCGACGGAGTGAGCTCCCATCGCTTTGTCCCAGCTCCTCACCAACCTAGCAGTTCGAAAGTATGTAAATGCGAGTAGATAAATAGGTACCATCTCGGTGGGAAGGTAAAACGTTCCCTAGTCACGCTGGCCACATGACAACAGAAACTGTCTTCGGACAAGCACTGGCTCTACGACTTGAAAAGCGGGATGAGCGCTGCCCCCTAAAGTCAGACATGACTGGACTGAAAATGTCAAGGGGAACCTTTACCTTTATACGGTGGTGCCTCGACTTACGACCATAATTCATTCAGGAGATGGGCGTAACACAAAATGGTTGTAAGTCAAAGCACCAGTTCCCATAGGAATGCACTGGAACACGATTAATCCGTTTCAGGCAAAAAAAAATAATCACCAAAAAACAAACAAAAATCCACCACTCCAAGCCCCATCGGAACACCATGGGGCGGGGGGGAATCAAACACTCCCCCACAGCCAGCTCCATTGGAACACGATGGGGCTGGCGAAAAAATAAACACACACACGCACACACACACACACACACACACCAACCACAGCCAACCCCATTGGAACATGATGAGGCTGGGGGGGGGAATTTAAAAAAAAAAAACACACACAGCCAGCCACATCAGAATGCCATGGGGCTGAGGATTTTTTTTTTAAAAAAAACCCACACATTGGAATGCCATGGGGCTGGGGGGGGAATCCAAAACACCCCCACACCCCCACAGCCAGCTCCATTGGAAAGCGATGGGCCTGGGAAAAACACACACCAAAAAACAAAACAAAAATCACAGCACAGAAATATAATCCAACCAAACCCAAACCCACCCTTCAAAACCCCGGAAATGTACTCACCCAGAAGCAGAAAGCAGCACCAGGCAGTCCGAAGCCTCTCTGCAAACACATGCACACTAACCCTTGGGGCAAAAGAGCTACAAAGAAGCTATTCACTGACCAACGGTTAGCTACCTATTTTGAATTCCCCGCCTTTTTTCCCCGCCTCTTTTGTTTGCAACTCGAAGCTCCGGCCGCAAGTCGAAGCAAAATTTTGCAGCCAGAGCTGGTCGCAACTCGAAATGGTCACAGGTTGGGATGTTCATAAGTCAAGGCACCACTATATATTGGAACCACAAAACGCAGCATCCACACCAGAATCAAAGAACATGAGAGACACTACAGACTAAAACAATTGGAAAAATCAGCAAAACCTCAATATACCCTGAAACAAGCTGGACATTAAATTCTATTTCAAAATACAGTAGTACTGGACAACACCAGCAACTGTTAGACTGCACAGGGAATCCACTGAAATCCACAAACACCAGCAGAGATTCAAGAAAAAAGAAGAAAGTCTAAAACTCAACAAAGCCTAGCTCACAGCACAGAAAAAAACAGCCTGCAAAAGGTCAACAAACTCTACCCAGCCACAAGGCCCAGTGATCACTGCACACAAAAGACCAGCTAATGACACCCATCAATCACAGTGACAGATCATCTCTCGCCCTCATCACAATACCCTCACAACAAAAAACATGCTGATCACCATAATCACCCAATCTCCTTAAAAGGACAAAATTTTATTTATTTATTTATTAAAATTTTATCCCGCCCTTCTAGACTATGTCTACTCAGGGCAGCTCACAATAAAATTATTCATAAAACAATTAAAACCATGAATTAAATAAAAAATGTTAGTACTGAACAAGATGGAAAATAGAACAAAAGACTAAGCAAAAGCTCATCCCACAGCTATAAATAATCAACTATCTCACAAAACTGCACCAGAGTACAGAAACAGTTCTGACTCCTGTCCTCTGAAGATGCCAGCCACAGAGACTGGCGATATGTTCTGAAGAACAACCTTCAGAACACAGCCAAACTGCCTGAAAAACCTACAACAACCATTGATATAGTGGTTGTTCAACCATGGCAGGAAAACACAAAGAGCAATCTATCCACAAGCAGCCTTTGTCCATTGCTCATCCCACAGACTTTACAGCACTGCAAATTATCTGAACAGTATATGTGACAGTTTGCACAATTAAAACTGCAATCTATTTTTCCCATGTGAATATTCAAAAATAGCATCTACTACTCAACACACCAATTCTATGCGAAACATGCTGGACACAGAAATACTGAAGTATCCATGTGTTCGAAGAAAATTACACAATTATTAAAATTACACAAGAAAAATTATTCAAGCATTTAGCTGAATCAATCAACACCAAAGAAACTTTTCATACCAGCTATTTCGTGTATCACAAACATCATTTATTGACTGTATTGTCATCATAAGCAAAAATTCTTCAGTGCTGGAGCCAGTCACTCAATTTCTATAATCTATTATATCATGTTCTAATTAATAAAATGGAAACAGATATAAAAGAATTAGTTGGGGTAATGAAACAACACAGGGAAACTAGGAAAGCATAAGCAACTCTCCAGAATTTACCTGGGGGACACATTTTGTCAGCACATGCCATCTTGGCAGCGTTCCTTCCTCCCAGAGCTCACCATATCATGCAGCTGCTTCCACCCTTGGTTTTAAAGTGAGCCAATTAGAACATCCAATGGGGCAGGAACATTTTTCTGGGTGGAAAGACTCCTCTGGATATCATATCCAGCCAATGTGGGGAACCCACTTAACTTGGGTTCCTGTCCAGTCATATAATGGTGACAGGGCAGTGGAGACTCGGGGCTTATAAAGCTTATAAAATGGAGTAAGCTGCTCACGTGTAGTCTCATTTCTTTCAGTTTCAGCTCAAGGACTACCAATGTGGGCATACTACAGTGGTGCCTCGCATAGCGAGGTTAATCCGTTCCGGATTAACCTTCGCTATAGCGAAACATCGCTAAACGGAAATAAAAAAGCCATAGAAACGCATTGAACTTAGTTCAATGCGTTCCTATGGCTTTAAAACTCACCGTTAAGCGATCTTCCTCCATAGCACCGCCATTTTTGCGCCCTCGGTAAGCGAGGGCAGGGCGCGAAAATGCAGCGCGGACCTTCCGGCGGCCATTCTGGAACTGCCGATCAGCTGTTCTCCCCCGCTTCATTATGCAATATTCGCTAAGCGAATCGCTTAGCGAATATCGCAAAACGAAAAAACGCCATAGGGGCCATCGCTGAGCGAATGCTCCAGCAATGGCCCAGAGCCCCTCATTAAGCGATTTAATCGCTCAGCGGGGCGCTCGTTAAGCGAGGCACCACTGTATTGTGTATTGCGCTGGAATGTATGCTAAATTCACTAGATGAGGATCACACCTGTGACTGGAGGACTGACTATGACTGCACTGATTTGGATGAAGAGTGCCTTGATCTCTATGCTGAGGGAAAAAGCCAAACAATACCAGCTGCTAGACTTGATTATCATACAACTAGGCAAAAACGACTTGGCAGAAAGGAAGGGCTACAATCTGTTGTGTGTTGCTAAGCATGATTTAATCAAGTTTCGAACTCTATTTCCTGAAACTATTGTTGTGTGGTCAGATTGGCTTGAAGGGAGATAATGGAGTGGGGTTAGTGATCTTGCAAAACTATAGGTGACTAGAAGGAAAATAACAAACAAGATTTATTTATTTTATTTCTTCATAAAGCTTATAAACCACCTGACTTAGCGGGAATACTACTCGAGACAGTTTACATAATTAGGGAAAGCATGCATACAAGCCAAGTAGAATAAGAAAAAGAAATCAGAAAGCATAACACCACAAACTGAATCAAAAAAGGTGATGTAAGATTGACACCTCATAACTTAAAGTAAATTACATAATTCATAAAATACACACTAGAATAACGTAAAGAAATCAAAAGCCATTATTACAAATATAGTGTGTGGGTCTTGGCCTAGGATGTCACCTAATGTCTCCATCAACAGATATTTTAAAGATCCGTAGGGAGGGGACCTGTCTAATTTCTGATGGAAGTTTGTTCCAGAGTGAGAGTGCCATTGCTGAAAAGGCCCATATTCTAGTATTATTTTCTTTTTCAATCCCCCCCCCCAATTGTTCCAAGCTATTCAAATGGCCATTCAGACAGTACTTTGCCTCCTAGTTACAACATACATTATTGAACAATCATTTAGTACTCTTCACAGAGTGAAGATATGGTTATGTTCAACCAAGAGTGAAGAGCAATTTTTGCACTGTATCCATTGAGAGCTCAAAAAGAAAAAATAGAGACCTATACCAAGGATTCCCAGTATGGTGTAGTACAGAGGTTGTCAACCCCCGGTCCACAGCCCCGTGTTGGTCCATGGCCTGAGCCAGACCAGGCCATGGAAACAGACCTCCTGCCCCCACACGCACTCCCCTCCCCACAGCTGCTTCGCGAATGCACACATGCCAGCGCTGGCATGAGCGCTCCCCCACCCCTTCACGCATGCGTCCGAGCGCCCGCACGAAGTCGCAGGCAGGCAAGCACTCTTCTGCATGTGCGAAGGGGTGGGGGAGCACTCACACCGGTGCTGGCAGGTGCACACACAATCAACCACCGCTTTGCACATGCAACCGAGAGAGAGAGCGCCCCCACACACAGGCCCCACCTTCCTCAGAGGCTCAGCTGGTCCACAATCCCAAAAAGGTTGGAGACTGCTGGTGTAGTGGACAGAGTGGATAGGACTCTGGAGGAAAGGGTTTAAATTTCCACTTGGCCATTGAAGCTCACTGGGGGAGTGAAACTGGTAAAACCATTCCTTAAATATCTCATCTTGAAAGCCCTATCAGGGCTATAAGTTTGTTTCAACTTGACAGCACAGAACACACACATCTCAAAAAAATAAATTATAAATTATTTCAGCTAAACTCTGCAAAGACTCTAGTTTTGGATCAAAAAATGATCTCTTTTGCATTATACTTTCTTCTGTATTATGGACAGACAGAAAACAACAAAGAATTCAGACATGCCTTAGCTTTCAACAGCAAAGTCAGAGTCTATATAAAACACATGGAATGCAGCCTTAGGACCATAGCTTTTACTTGGTTTAGAATCTTGACATTCCATAGACAACTGTCTACCTTTCTAGTTCGTAATCCTCTTAAAGTCACACAGAAAAATAAAACACTTTGGGTATGACTAGACAGCTAAATTATCCAGCGTAGACCAAGCTATATTGTGCTAAAAAGGGTTGCTTTGATGTGCAGTATGTTGTTTAGGGTGATCCTTACATTTGATTGCAAGGATCAAGTCAGTTTTAGAGCAGGAAACTACACCACAGCTCAAACAACCCTATTTGGCACTTTCTCCTTTTAAAAGGAAAGGGGAAAAAAGGAAAACAGCAACAAATAAAGTTTCTCCTCCTGTCTCCACCACCATGGTGAGCAGAAGGAAATTTTAATTTTTTTTAAATTTTTAACTAGCATAGCACATCAGCACTACCTTAAAAGAGCTTTTTAAAAACCATTTACTTCCTTTCTCTACCTCTCCATGGGGGAGTGGGAGAAGCTTTTAATCTTCCAGTTAGCCATCCATCCCCTATGGTATGATCCTGGTAATTACACATGTTGGAACTTAATCAAAACAGAACTACTGTATCTTACCAGCATCCCCCCAAAAACCCAGGACCTCCTGACAGGGACCCAAAAGGTATGGGTAAGCATGGATCATGGATTCTCTAGCTGACTATGGTTCTCATGCCACATGGCCACCAGAAAAAGGAATGAACCAGATCATCTCCAAATGAGGCCAAACCACAGAACAAATCCTCATCTAGTTGTACTCTCAGTAACAGTTTAGTTCTAAAATATGCAATCTCATACAATTATCCTTATTGCTTCTCTTTAGTACCACATGCCAGTGGATGGGTTGTCCTGCTAATAGAGTAAAAATTACAGTCAAAGTAACAAACCATATATATCATTAACACATTTTGTACACACACCCCAATAATTTGTTTAGAGTGTTAGGGGTTATTTGGTGTGTGTGATTTGAATTTTGAGGAGAGCTTCAGCTTTCCACTGGCACTTGACATCTCAATCTTCTTCAACTTTGGCCTTCCTAGTTTTGCAACATTTCCATTTTCCCACTGAGACTCACTGATTCCAAATGGTTGTGATACACTCTCTTTTTTTAAAATTTTCAGAATTTTTAAACTCCAAAGAACCATAACAAAATCTGGCGCTAGAGAGAACTCTGATTCAGTCTGAGTGCCACTTCAGGCTTCTTTGCTCTGCCTTGTTCCAGTTAAAAATGGACAAATATCCAAACACAATTTGCTTTCCGAAACACAACTCTAGCTATTGCCATCTCTGGCACCTCTTTTCTTGGGGACTAGAATTTATATTAATGTTTCTAGTCTGCGGGTCTTTATTTTGTTTTCCATGTGCTGGCATATTCTTGATAAGATTTTGATAGATTCAGGATCTGTCTACATTTCTCAAAAAAAAAAAAGAAGAAGCAATACACACACAATGTGTAGCAGTTTAATTTTAGCCAACTCAACTCACATGTTTTTTAAAGTTATTTCCTACATTCCTAGTTAGTAACTGAAATGTGTATCTTCTGTTAATATATTGATTTTGGAGGCTAAACACTTTCTGCTTCTGTCCTTAAATCAAGTATGGACAGAGAAGCTCCCTTTGAAAACCAGCTGTAAGGTTCACAATGGGCTTAAATTTATTAAGAAAACAATGTGCTAAAATAAATGGCCCTCCGGTGGCTGTTTATTTTAACTTGCTTCTTAAGAAAATAAACCGAGTTAGAGGAAAATTAATATGCACTTTCAAATTCACTGTGCCAGCATGACATTCAGCACAGTTTTTAACACAGATCAAATCCCAGATTTTTTGGCTGTGTGACCAGGCTCTCAGTTTCTGAACTTTGAAATAGTTCTACTGGCATTCCACCTATTCCTGGTAATCTTTTTCAAGTGCTTTGAAAGCAGCTTCCACTTCACTTTCTAAAACTATACGTTCAACAATTATTTTTCTTTCAAGGCATCCATAATCCTTGCATATCTTCTGTATCTTGTTTTCATCTTCTTTTTATTTTATTTTCACCAGACACGATATTTCCCTGCTGATCTTCAGTATCACTGATCTCGGTTTAATTTTCCCTGATTTTTTTTTGAGCTTATGAAAGCACTCTCTTGCCTTTCCTTTGTAGTTTCCCATTTCTATTTCTTTGCATTGATTGTTATAATAGTTTTCTTTGCCGGTGACATGCCAGTCACTGAAAAGAGGCCTACAGGATCCTGATTCTATTTCTGTCATCTCTTCTGTTGCTCATCTGCAATTAACAGTGTAAAGAGTTTTCTCTTGGCTACACAAAGTTTGTTTTTTCATTCTTTCTATTTGTCTCAAACTGGTACAGTGGTGCCTCGCTTGACCACGATAATCCGTTCCAGCAAAATCGCTGTAGAACGAAATCATCGTCAAACAAAAGTAAAAAGCCCATTAGAATGCATTAAAAACCAGTTAATGCGTTCTAATGGGTGAAATACCTCATTGTCCAGCGAAGATCCTCCATAGGGCAGCCATTTTCCGGTGCCTGTAAAGCGAGGAAAACAGCAGGGGGCCATTTTAGACAGCGGGGAGACATTTTGAAAGCCCGACGATCAGCTGTTTTGATCATCATAAAGCAAAAAATCGGTTCCCAAAGCAGGGAACTGATCATCGTAAAGCAGTTTTTTCCTATCTAAACATCGTTTTGCGATTGCAAAAGCGATTGCAAAAACCTAATCGTTAAGCGGATTTGTCATGGAGCGGGGTAATCGTTAAGCGGGGCACCACTATAAATGGCAAAAACAAAATGAAAAAAATTAAGAAGACAAAAACATTGTGGCACCTTAAAGACTAACTGCTATATTTTAATACGAGCTTTTATAGACAAATCCATTTCCTCAGACAAATGCCACTTTCACAACTAGAAATGACCTGGATTCAGCAGTAAAGTAGGTGTGATTCTGGTCTTACAGCCCACATACCTTGGAAGCTGTACATTAGCTTATTGTTGTCTAGCAACTGATAATCGGGAAGTAGCAACAAGTTCTGTTTTCAAGTTAATTTTGTGAATGTTGCCACTTACAATACATTCTGTTGGAGGGATTAACCTTGTAACAGTGCAAAGTTTCTTGGGTCATCTGTCTTGACTGTTAATTACATTTATATCACAGAAAGACAGACATACCTCCTTCCTATATCCCCTCAGCGTGCATTGCTCTTTTTCTCCCCACCACACATCGTGAGTGAACACAGAGGGAGACTATGTGTCTTATTGGCCCAAGGTGTGACTAGACAGGAAGACTATACAATGTTGATTCACATCATCTGGAAATTTCCTATGGCAGTTACATCGCTGTTCTCATTCACATGGAATGCTTTATTATCCTAAAAAATCTTCACAGCAAGAGTCCATGCCACAATTGTCACCAGGATCACAGGTCATTAATACCACACACTTGCCCACCTTTTTTAAAAATGGCAAGTGATATAGCACTGAATTGATATAACCATTTGTTCAACTGCACAGTGACATAGTGCTAAATTTAATACTTGATTGTTCAGAGGATAAGACAAGAGGCTCTCACTTGAGGAGGATGCTCTTGCTCTACTAGCATGCCCTTTAGTTGGGCATGGTATACCAATATTGTGGGAACATCTTCCTCAATTGAGCACCTCTGGTATCCCCTCTGAACACTCTTTATGCTTATCAAATTTAGAGCTGTCAGATAAGCACTATATTTTTCACAAGCTGTTGTATCAATTCACCACTATGCAACTTGCAAAAAAAGTTTTAAAGATACCCTGCTCTCAACATCACACCCTCCACTGCCCCATTCAACAGATACAGGTGGTGACATTTTCCAGGAACTGTGAGTGCCAGCAATTTAAGCAGAATTGTTACCCCCAAAAAACAAGCAAACAAAAACCACTAACCCCTAACCCTAACCCCTGCCAGCAGAACAAAAAGCAATGAACACTCATGGGGGAAAAAAAGACCTGGTTTACTCACAGTTAGCTGTATATCACTAATCAATGGACAATACATCAAATTTCACCATGCCAACTCTGGCACAAACTACTGAGGAAATTGCACTTTAGTCACATTCCACGTTTCCTGGCTGAACAGATCTCACAAATCGCAGTTCCATACTGTAATCACTACACCACACTGGTTGTTGACAGCCCTATGATTCATCTCACTTTCTATTCCAAGAATGTCAGGTGTTCAAAGTTTTTAAATCTTTTCTCCCTTCCTTCAACTTAGCACACAGACCTAATATTATTCTTCTCTTAAGATTATGCATCAAATTCATACCAAACAAGCCCAAATGATGCACAGTACCATAAAAATTACTGGCTTCCAATGCTGAATATTCCACCTAAACAGAAACAGTAAAAAAAGCCAAATAAAATACCATGTTGTAACATGGATAATTTTTACACAAATTCAAGTGACAGACTCCACTTTCTAGACAGTTTCTGGTCTTACTGTAACTATTTATTTGTCTCATTTTTCTAATATACAAAATTACTTGCCCAGTGTTACTCAGCATGCCTTTTGCTGAACTAGAAATTGGACTCAACGCTAAACTCACCACCCACAGACAGTCATTTGAGTCTAACATGTCCAGTCTAATATTATGGATGAACCTGAATGGATGAGGCCTCATCAGTACAGTGTTTTCAGCATGGACACAGTTGCCACTCTTCAGTTTAGATGTACTATTACCCTCCCTCTGCACGCTTGCTATACGAAAAAAGGGAAATAATCTCTCAGAAGACCATTGCATAGGGAAGCCACAAAACACTTTCAAAAAATGAGAAAAATACACTAAACAACTGTCCCTAGCTTAATATTTATTTAGTCAAAACCTGAGAGGGAGAGAAAGGAAATTGCACTCCAATACCTACCTGGCTACAGATCCTAACTTCCTTTAGTGTGCATCCTTGGAATCATATAATCATAAAACCATATAATAATGTATTGGACGGGTCCTATAAGGTCATCAAGTCCAGCCCCTTGCTAAATACAAAATCAAAATAAATCTGACAGATGGTTGTCTAATTTTCTTTTGAGCACATCCAACACTGGAGCTCTAACCACGTTCTTAGGTAATCAGATCCACTGACATATTGCTCTAACATTTAGGAAGTTTATCTTGATAAAAAAAAAAATCTGACTTCCTAAATATGCCCAGTTCTTTCAGTCTCTCCTCATAGCACTTGAGGGAGCTGTAGTCCAAAGCAGCTGTAGTCCAAACTATATTCGCGAAGGCTTTCACGGACGGGATCTAATGGTTGTTCTGGGTTTTTCGGGCTCTTTGGTTGTGTTCTGAAGGTTGTTCTTCCTGACGTTTCGCCAGTCTCTGTGGCCGGCATCTTCAGAGGACAGAAACCTGTACTCTGGTGTAGTAGGCTTGGGAGTGCAGTATTTATGGCTGTGAGATAGGCTTTTGTCTTTTCCTGTAGATGGGTGATTAGTGTGTATTGTTGTGGGTGTATTGTTGTGCTAAGGGGAAGAGATTATCTGTTCCTGTGGTTGATGGGTGTCATTAGCTGGTCTTTAGTATGTAGTGATCCCCTGTCCTTGTCCAAACTCTCACAATTTCCCCAATACCCCACTTGTTACCCCCCCCCCAACTTGAGAAAAGCAATTGATAAGCACTCTCTGAGTACAATTCTGTAAACCACTGTGGACCCACTGAATAAGTTGTTTTATCCAGTACACACCTAGTAAGCTTGCTAATCAGAACATCATGAGGAATTTTGTCAAAAGTTTTGCTGAAGTCAAGATCTACACCATTCCACTATTCACCAGTGAGGTTACATAATTTCAAAAATGGGTTAAGATTAGTCTGGCAAGATTTGACCTTGACAAATCCATGTTAGCTTCTAGTTATTACTGCATTATTTTCAAGGTGCTTACCAAGTGACCGCTTTATAATCTGTTCTAGAATTTTCCATGGGATTGATGTCAGGCTGACTGTCTGCGATTCCCAGGTTACTCCTTTCTGTGGTAACACTAGCCCTCCTCCATTCATCTAGCGCTTCGACCATCTTCCATGATTTCCAAAAAATAATAGACAATAATAGACTGTTTTGAGAGTTCTTCAGCCAATTCCTTCACTTCCTCGCAGAGTCAAACTCAGAAATTTAACATATTTCTATAGGACAAAATTGTGTGAAACCTAAATATATTTTTAAAATATAGCCTACATTTATACCTTTTAGGAATCTACATTATTTTGGAACTTAACCATTAATGTATGTTTTCCCAAGCTTTTTAAATTAGTTTTCTCAAACCCACTATTAATTTATGTATTTAAACATTAGCAGAAAAAAAAAACAGTATTGCAACAAAAATAAATGAAACAATAGCACAAAAATATTTTAGAAAAATAACTAAATCTATCACTAATCCTACAGTATCGAAACAAAAGTAACCTGTAAAACCTGAAGTTGTGAAACCCACTTCTCCTGAGATCAAACCAGGTATTTTGACACAAAATCAGAACCATGCCAAGGTGATCATAGTAACCCAGTAAATTTGTGCAGAGGAATACATACCAGCCTAGGATTGACCATATGGAAAATTTCATTCACTTCCAAGCAATGTCACTGAACCTCTGTAAGACTCACCTGAACAATCCTGACTATTCCTAATGTTTGAGAGAGAGAGAGAGAGAGAGAGAGAGAGAGAGAGAGAGGACATTTTACCCTTCAGATACTTTGAACTCCCACAGTCTCCTTGCATTGGCCATGATAGCTGGAGCTTCTGGAAGTTGAAGTTAAAACCTTTGAAGGACTATCTGCATAGTGGAAATAAAAGTCACTTTTCTCACAGGTTCATAGGGTCATTGCGCAGGCAAGTCAAACATAAGTCATAAGGCATTTTTCAAAAAGCAAAGTAGATACGCTAACATTGGTGCAGCTGTTTTTCCAAAACAAACGTAGACTCCTGTGGTAAATAAACTAGTATGATTTATTTAGCACGTTTTGTGGAATGCAGTTCAACACATGAGAAATCTTATATCAAATTATCCTTCCGTCAAATTTTAATGTACCATAAGCAAGATTCCCTCTAAGCTGTCCCACACACACAACTCCACCTCACTCCGTGCAGTTTTCTTCTTCCTCCACGCAGTGATTGTGTTCAACCCCTTTGGTCCCAGTTATGATGGAACCCTGAGCACAGGGAGGGGAAGAGTCGCACACACATGCAGGAGTGATGTTGTGCAAGAGAGAAGCATAGCCCTGCCTAGCGGGACTGAAAATTAGAAGGTACGTTCACCACAAGGCTATTCATTTATTTATTTGTATAGTAGACTGACAAGGCTACTCAAAATAAGCCAGATACAGACCAACAATTCTTATAAACTGGAGCAATTTGTCTGGTCCTCCAGAAGCAGTTGGACTGCAGCACCCATCAACATTGTTTATATGGGCCACAGACAGCAAGACCTGCAGCCTAGAAACTTCTGGAGAACATCACTTTGCTATCCCCCCTATAAGCAGAATTCTCCTTTTCTCACTGTCTGATTTTTACTTGTCTAAGTGGCCATCAACAGACACAATAAAAAGTCATGGCAGAAATCACCTTAGTTTATTTTATATAAACAACATAATTGTATATGTAGTAACCCAACCCCCTGCAATCCTGGTGATAGGAAAACAGTACTACACTGAGGTATAAAACTGCAATCAGGGTTTAAAGCAAACTGTTGTGTTCACTTGTGCAGAGTACAACAGACTGGAGCCACAGGGACAGATGCCTCTGCCTACCTTCTGCTCCTGTAATCAGTGACCCTTTTGGTCATCATAACTCCTAACAGACCATCCTCTCTACTGCTATTATGAATAGCATCATGTACAAGAAGAGCATTAGTCCACACAGTCCAGGGAAGGGGACAGGAGACAGTTCCTGGTATAATCTGTGCTTTTGCATGTAAAACATCCCTGGTTAAATCCCTGACATCTTGAGGCAGTGAGTGATAAGAACAATCTCCACCTGAAACCATGGAAATATGTTATCAATCAGTACAGGTGTTTATTTCCTGTTGAAGAATAAACAGTGCAATGTGACACAAGCCAATATATTAACATGTTCCAATAAATCAGTGCACCTTTATAGTAAAAAGATGATTAAATGACAAATTCAAGGTACCAAACAAATTAAAAACTGTAGTTAGAAATACCATAAAATACACCCAACATAGAGCTCCAGGATCAAGACAGAGAGTATAATATCTATTTAGTGAGGTAGCTGAGGAATTCTAGATGTAGCACATCCACATCACAATTTTTTACTGCATCAGGAAATTAAGTACCCTCTGAGCAAACAAGTGGCTTTTCAGTCTCCATTTCCTCCAATGTGCTTTGAACAGAGCTGATTATGAGAAAAGGCAACACAACTTGTATCCACATCCATTTGAATAGGTCAGCATCCAACCTGGCAATGCTCTGAAATAATACCAATCCTCTTCACCCCATTACAAAGAAACATACAAACCCCGTTGAACTCTTTACAAAGAAGGATTCTGTTTGGAATGTAATTTCTCTTCAAGGTGGCTCGAAGACAACTTCATAAACTGCAATATTATAGCTCAATGGGTCAATAGCTAGGGTTAAGTGCTCCAGCTAGAGCTACATCTGAGCACTAAGGAGCATCAAAAGCAAAAGCACAGAAGTGCCACAAATCAAAAATACTCTGCTACCTCTCATTTTACTGTCTAAAAGCAACTCCACAACAGCCAGATATCTAAACATCCAGAATAGCTGCAAAGTGCAATCAAGCAGCTTTCAAAATGTCACACTGGAGTTCACCCCCCCCCACTGTTTTGCCACAGGGATTGAGCAGGGGGGGGAGAGGAAAAGATGGATTCAGGTATGAGCTACAGCTTCTCCTGAAGCATTTACAGCCAGGGACTCCTTGTTGCACACAACAGGGTCAAACTTCTTTTAACAAAGTCAGAAACGCTGCTACTTTCCTTAAAAATGAAAGTGAACAGCTGTGCATAGGGTGGCAAGAGAGATGCCAAGATTGCCCTCACTCCAACTTCACATCTCAATTCACTTGTTAAGGATGTTCAACTACTGTACAAGGTACCTAAACACAATAACTCAGACCAACAGCATGAATGTACTGCACCCTCTTCAAGTCTCCCTTTCTGTATTAAAAGTAGAATTTATTCTGGGGGGTGGACAGATTCATGGAGGGGGGATGGAGGATGGAAACCAAGAGTCACAGAAACCAAGGCTAGACATTATAATTACACATCTGCTATGTTGTAGGTGTGACCCTGAACTCATTGAAGACAAGGACAAATCTTGAAGCCAGCTGTATAGCAGTGTCTTACCATCCTTGGTAGAAGACTGTGAGATACACAGATACAAGGTTAAAAATTTCTGCACCCAAGATCTTGGCTGAGCAAATGTGCATACTTGATTAGCAATAGATAGGGATACATCTGCACCAGAAGCTCTCATTCCTCAACTGATCAACACAAAGCAGTGGCGAGAAATATATATGTCTAGTTGCCAACATCAAGTTAACTCTATGGAACAGAGAAGGGTAGCAACAGTCAGCTCTCTTCACTGCAAGACTTTCAATGACAGAGAAGCACACACATGCAGCTCAACGATTTGGAGGACCTCTACCATGAAGCCCAAAACATGTCTGTAGTTGTCAGGAGGGAAACCTTTGCCATCAGTGAACCTATTGGAAAGGCACCAAGAATAAGGAACTGATCAGCAAAATAACAAACCACAATAAACCAACTCTGGTTTTTTATTTCTACTAAACAGCAACCCTCACTGAAGTGGCTTACTCCCTAGTTCCAAGGATTAAACAGGACTCACTTCCAAGCTAACTTGCACTGGATTGCACTGCTAAATACACCGTCAAGGGATGCACCTGCAAGTCCACCAAAGCTGCCGAGGTTCGCCTGCACCTTCCAAAGATACTGGGTGCTAATGAACAGCGTGCACAAACACACACGCATACACACCCCTTTCCACGTCTAAGCACACCGACCTGTCTTAAAAAATCGTTCCCTATTGCTCCCGCGGTGGCACGTTTTTCCCCAGATCCGATGCCCGATCTCTGCAGCAGAACCATCTCCCACCCGAAACTCGTTTGATGACCGCCAGGCCCCAGAAAGCAATTCCCTTTCCGGACTTGGAGGAGAAGCAAATGCCGTTCGTTGCTACCGATGCACCTCTTCACAAAAAAGGGGTGTGTGTGTGTGGATCCTCCCTTCTTGCTCCCGGGTGAGAAGTCTGTCACCTGTGGACTCCAAGCAGGGCTTGTTTAGGACAGACGGACGCGGGGGCCCTGCGCAGGCAAACTCGCCAGCCTTTCCACCCCTAACCGATCCCGCGAGCCGCGGTCCAGGCGGCAAGAGTTGCTCCCACTCACCTCGCAGCGTCCCGGCTCCTCCGCGCGGTCCCATCAGCAGCCCAAGGCAGACGAGGAGTACGACTCTCCCGCCAAAGCCGCCGATTCCCATGACGAACGATCCTAAGGCCAGGAAAAAGGGGGCGGCGGCGGCGCGAAAGAGGGCTTAAATCCACCAGACTCCGGGAGAGAAACCCCAGGCACGGTCGCGGGGCGGCGGCGGCGGCGGCGGCGGCAGAAGCAGCAGCACCTCCGCGCTCTCCACCCCGACTCCAGGCGAAAGGCGGGCAGCCCCACGCCTGCATCCCAAGGAGACCCCCCCTCCTCCTCCTCCTCCCCGGCAGCCAATTAGGTGAAGGCTGGGCGGGGCCAGCGGATGAACGCGGAGGGAGGAGCCGGCGGACCACCACAGGCCAGGCCCGAGTGGCCACTGCGAGGCCGCCGTGCTTCCTTCGTCTTCAGCCGGGCGGGTGTCCGAGTTTCCTCGCGTCCCCGGCAACTCCGCGCACCGCCTTCAGGGCCTTCTGGGACCACAAGAGGCAGAGGCACTGGGTCCGGCGTGTTGCCTCCAGCCTCCCCGTGGCGCTGCCGGTAGCCAAGAGATAGCTTCGGCGCTGGTTTCGACAGGAGCCCGCGGTGGCTGGGAGAGGAGCCTCGGAGCGATGCAGAGGAGCGCTGACTCCCGACGATGTACAGTGCCTATCAAGCCGTGCCCTTCTGTTCGGTCTACCGGAGAGCTACACGCGCTAGAATTTCGGCACGGTTACTTCTGAGTAGATGCAGGAGTTAGGAGCTGGCGCGTCAGGATGCGAAATGGATGCGGTTTATTTCTCTCGTTATTCCGCCCGTTACATTCTTTGCCCCAGCACTTTGTTTTTATTCGTTCTTTCTCACGTTCCTTTTCATTTGCTTCGTTCCCGGCTGGCGCTCTGTGGCTCCGGCCGGCCTCCTACACCGCGAAGCCCAGCCTTTCAGCAGGTGTGCAGGAATTTGCATGGCAAGCGACACCTGCCGAAATTCCTGCTTCAATCCACACAGCTATTAAAAATGTAGAACATCAGCTGTTTGTTTTGTTTTGCTTTGCTACTCTACCGAGATTTCTTTTTCATTTTCTTTTTTCTTATTTGTACACGATTTTATCTCTTTTTAAATTTGTTGCGTGCGATCAAATTGTCTCCAATTTATGGTAACCCCAAGAACAAACACTTTCCAAAAAGTCCTATCCTCCGCAAACATGTTCAGCTCGTGTAAACTCAAGCATGTGTTTTTTTAGGGAGTCAGTCCATCTCATATTTGGTCTTTCCCCTTTTCCAGCATTATTATCTTTTCCAGAGAACCCTGCCTTCCCTTGCTGAGCCCAAAGTAGGATAGCCTCAGTTCCAACATTTAGTCTGTTTTAATATTTACTTTTCTGTGCTGTCCTTTTTTCTTCTTCTTCTTTTTTAATTTGCATTTGTTTTCTTATCAGGCAAATCTAAAAGAAAAAAAAGACAAGAACATTGTGGCACCTTAAAGATGAACTGCTATATTCTAGATTAAATTTATATTTAAATTTCATCTTTAAAGTGCCACAATATTTGTCTTCTTTATTTTGGTTTTGTGTGCACAGACTAACACAGTTGCCTCTACAACTATGGAAGGCATTTGTTTTTCTCATTTTTTCTATGCAGCTATAACTGTTTTTGGATTCTTTGGCAGAAGTAAGCTGTACTGAGTTTGGGTAATTTCTGTAATATGTCTTTCTCTGACCATTCCTTCAAAAGAAGCAGGCATGGTGACGCAGTCGCCCTATTTTTTTCTCTCCACACAACATTCTTGTAATATAAGTTAGGATGAGAGAATGACTCATTCAACAGGTTAGGGTGAGAGAATTACTCATTCACCAGGTATAGTCATTGGCAGAGTGTAGCACTGAAAGCTAGTCTCCACAATTGTATTCCAGTACTCTTAACTACAGTGGCAGGATAGGTTAGCCACATGGAAAAAATGCACCTACTGAAATTCCATCTTTTATGCAATTTTTAGAGATATTTGAACCTTTTTTGATGTGCTCCACAGCTGGATTTAGGCATTGGGGCCCCAGGGCACTTCAGGTTCAGGATCCCCCTCATATACAGAAATTAAAATACACAGAAATTCACTGAAGTTGCACATCAAATCCATTTATTGCATGTCCTCGGAACTTACACATACATAGAGAGGTTAAATGAATTATATATCTGAGGTAAATACATGTATACATTTAAATAAGTAAAGGTAAAGGTTCCCCTTGACAATTTGTCCAGTCGTGTCCGTCTCTAGGCAGCGGTGCTCATCTCCATTTCCAACCCATAGAGCTAGCGGTTTGTCTGCAGACAATCCTCCGTGGTCACGTGGCCAGTGTGACTAGACACAGAACGCCGTTTACCTTACCCCCGAGGTGGTACCTATTTATCTACTTGCATTTTTGCCTTTTGCATGCTTTCGAACTGCTAGGTTGGCGGGAGCTGGGACAAGCGATGGGGGCTCACTCTGTTGTGTGGATTCGATCTTACAACTGCAGGTCTTCTGACCTTGCAGCGCAGAGGCTTCAGCGGTTTAACCCACAGCGCCACCACGTCCCTTATACATTTAAATACATGCCAGCAAAACTCCAAATAGATTTTAGGTAATACAGATTACAAAGAAGATAGCTTTGCTGCTATGTACTCTTTAGTTTCCACAGATAACAATGGCTAACTCAACAATTTACACAACCAAATTCAACTCTGTACCTGTCAATGGAAGTTTTATCAACCTACACCTATATGCATCACACTAGAATATTTACAAAAAAGGCTTTTTTTCTACATTTGACATCTAAAAAATCTTTAATGAACTCAAACTGTATCATCTTTAGAACATTGCCCTCTACATCCAGTAGGCACAGAGCACTTAGTCTTTCATGGGTCATTGTGGTTCTCAGATAATTCTTTATTAGTGCTAATTTACTGAATGATCTCTTTCCCGACCATCATACTCAAATATTCTAAGAGCTACATTAACACTTGGAAAGGTAAGTGGAGTAAAACCGCCTGTTGAAATGGAGCTTGGCAGAGGCTGCAAACTGGTTTTATCTACTGTATGAATGCCTTACTGAAATCATGGGGGGGGGGGCAGTAATAAGTATTTCAGCCTCAATTCTTATCTCTGCATCAGGTAGGCAGCAGAAGTTGACTGTGACTTTGAACATGTCATATACTGATTGGTATGCTACCCTGTATTTTCGTAAGGCAAAAGACAACAGATCTAAAATGACATTGAAAGTTCCACATCTGAATTCTTCTCTTGAGGAAAGGACAACTTCATCTGAGACTTAATGTAGCATTCACATCACAACGTTGTTTCTCTTTCTTGCCCTCCCTATAGTTGCTTTGTAGTCTGTGTTGCCACAGAGGTTCCTGGTATCCAGTTCCAACTCGTCATACCTATAAGTGATTTCAGAAACTTATCCAGAGAATAAATTAAGTCCACCATTTTCTTCAGGTAAACCTCAACTGTTTGAATAGCTTCTTGTTTGCTGTTGAACCATTCAATAATTAAGTTCCAGATTTGGGCCATCAGAACAGTTTCAAGACAATCTATTTTGTCTGCCAATATCTGGGCTTCATATCTTGTTTTAGGTGTTTGCTCCAAGTCATGTTCAGTATATCTGAGGGCATTTTGAATACAGCTGTATCAATGTACAAGGGCTTCAGTAGCATCAGTTCTTGCTGACCAAGAAGTGTCTGACAAGGACTTCGGAGTTAATGCGCTAACTAACTTCCAAAGATTTCATTAGATTTGCCTTTCTGTGAGTTGATGAACAAAAAAGGAGTATAACCTTTGTATGAATCCAAAATAACTAATAGTTTCAAAATAGCAAGAGGTAGCAGCCTGTCCAACAAGATTCAATGAGCGAACAACGCAGAGAATGAAAACTGCTGCTGTGTTCTTACTCTTAAATCTGGCTTGGATTCCTGTGGCAACCAGACATATTACTTGCATTGTTGTAGGGCTGCCCTCTGCAGTTTTCAAAATTAACACCTTATTTTTCTAGAAATTATAGCAGAGACATAGCCAGAATTTCAGCCTTGTGAGAGTCAGTCTTCAGGAAAGTTAAAAAAACCTTTCTATCTGCCGTCTAGAAACAACATATAACACAATGACTGTTAGCTGGTCAACATGAGCGAGGTCTAGTATTGAATCTATGGAAACTGAGAAGTACTCGGTAGTTTTCAGTTATGCCACAATATAATTCTTAACATACAGTGGTGCCTCGAATAGCGAGCGCTTCAATTAACGAAGAAATCGAATAGCGATATGTCTTTCAGGGCATTTTTGCACTTCTATTAGCAATGTTCCCTATGGGCGATTCTCAAATAGTGATGGTTGGTCCACGCTTCGAATAGCGATTAGATTTCGGGTCCCCTGTTTCAATTAGCGACGGTTCAAAAAGCACGGGGTCAGTGCCTCGCTTTAATGGCGTTTTAACAGTCACTGTTTCGCAATGCTAATATCTCCAGGGTGTTTCTCCCTGTTGTTGTTTTCATTCAAGTTTGAACAGTCAGTACCCAGGATGCATTGTGCCTTGTGCGGGGAAGGCTTTAAGAACCCTTCCCCATGCATTCTGGGCTTACTTTTCCACGTGCAGTTCCAGGGTTGACTTGTCAGGAGCAACTTT